>NC_092209.1:4245045-4276842 GCF_043381705.1 Parasteatoda tepidariorum
AGCAAGCGAACTGCTTGAAAAAACAAGAAACTATAACCAGCAAATCAAGTCTGAAATGCAGACTACATCAGCGGAAGTCACTGACACAGAAATTCATGAAAGCGGCCGGCTTTTGGAGCAGACAGTGAGTGTGTCATCCGTAGATTCGGAAAGTTCATCCAAAAATATCACCGAGCCCCCCCTCAAAAAACGAAAACGTAAAAAGAGAAAGAAAAACAAAGCTACAAAGCCTGTTGAAAATTTATCCACTACTACAAATATCAGCCCTCCACCACTACTAGATGTCGCCACTTCCTTGCAGCAATCTGACAACGAAGAAAATCCTGACTTGACCCAACCCATGGAGGATTATAATTCAGCTGCGGCTCCACCCACAATTTCAGAAACAGAACCACCAATCATGCATATCAAAGTTCTAGTCCGTGGACTCACAGCATGTACCAATACAGATCATATCTCCCGTGAATTGGCCAAGACAGGCATTATAACAAGCAAAGTGATTCAGTTTAAAAGAAAAGTGGGCGAGGCCTATCGGCTCCTCCCACTCTTTCTCACAATATTGATCAAAACAGAACAAAATAACCAAATCTACTCAGTAACCAATATTTGTGACCTTCCCGTGAAAATTGAAAGATTTCGTGGAGGGAATAGCCCAATACAATGTTATAACTGCCAGAATTTCGGCCACACACAACGAATGTGCAAATCTCAACCAAGATGTCTAAAATGTGCTGCCGACCACCGTTCCTATCAGTGCCATAAGGATAAAACTTCACCACCTAAATGCTGCAACTGTGGAGAGGCACATACTGCAAATTACACAGGTTGCAGCAACCGTCCCCCCAGGGGAGGCCTTCGTGCAACTCCTGCTACAATCCCATCAACAACGGCAGGTCAAGCCCATAGACTTGCATCAATTATCAAAGAACTTAAAGAACTCTTAAAAAACTGAGATGTATTTCAACTGCTGCAAACAATTATGAGGGAGGCTACTCCGGAATAATTTCACTTAAGGACTAAAACTGAACTCTTCTCTGACTTTAAATATGCATCTCTATAATTTACAATTTAATAATCTTGAATGTTTCACACTAGATGGCGCCACTAAGGCTTCGCAAAATTTGTAATTTCTTCCTGATTCTGATTACCGATCTTGTATATTCTTATGCTATCATCAACTCTGATTCCTGGCTCTGTAAATATTTATGCTTTCATCAATTTTGTCTCCCAATTTTGTATATACTTACGCTATCATCAACATTAAACACTCAATTTCAAATTTCTACTGATCATCAATGTAAATATCACAGATTAAGTTTGTATATCATGTTTTCATATCTAATCATGGCTATTTTCAATTTTCTTTGCAATTCATGTAAATCTTCGACCTAGTTGTACTTTCTAATCATGGCAATATTATTATGTAACCATACTGTCACATAACTCAAAATGTCTGTACACACTGTATTATTTTCATGATGGATGGGTTAGAGGCCGCTGCGAGGCCTAGGCACCCAATTTATTTTAAATAAAGGAAAGGCAGTTAAGTTCAACGACAGTACTACAGGCGCCTGCGGTATCACGATGAAGGATTGGAGTGTCCGCTTTGCGGATAGGTACTCCGAATATTACATCAGTCAGACACAAAGTATAAACCTGCGTCTCTAAAGCTTCTGGTACTCTGCTACAGTTAAGTTCGAGCCAAGCAAAAAAATATCTTAATTGGCAAAAATGGCTGCCAAATAAGAAGGAAGTGCTATATCTCATCTTTAACACGTTCACGCCAGGAAAAGGGAAAATACTGGTAGAAGAACTATTTCAATATTAGATACTATTCGGGAGGAATTAAGCTATTCTCAACAATAACAATTCACTGTAAGGAAATTTATCACGGCGAAGAAGCAATGCAATATAATAATTGTATCCGTTAAATTATACAATTAAGCAATTGGTAGTTACGGATTTTTATTATTCCCGAAAAAAAACTAAAAAATGAAATTTTTTGTTACCAGTATTTACTCCGGTGCGCTGCCAAGATGAGACAATCTAGCGTGACCCACCGGTGGGTCACCTCGGCGTGAAAGTGTTAAACACCGAGTTTCTGAATACCCTATCTACAGCCAAGTCTGAAGAGAATATAAGGGCTAGTTCACTCCTTTGAAGAAACTCTCGCCGCCTCAAACCTCTGATTTTCGCCTGTGACGTCACAGTGGCGCAAACGTTGAACTTTTACTTCAAGAACGGAGAGTTCGATCTAACTAATATTGGAGCATTTCTTTTTGTGACATGTTCAGAGACATTGGTTGTTTTCTATAACGATTTCCCTCAGTTTTTTGAAGTGAATTGCAAAAATTTTAAATTATAAACGAAATGCCAGTTAGTGCGATTGAAACTTACGAAAATTCTGATAGAAGCACAAAAGGAAAAAAATATAATTTTCCACGTGCACACGAACAACTATATAAAGAATGGCTTCAAACTTGCAAACGAAATGACCCAGTTAATATAAAATATGCACGAATATGTAGCAAGCATTTCTTGAAACAAGATTATGAACATGATATGAGAAATCGTTTGCTTGAATTGCCGATTAGATTTATTTTAAATGATTTTAAAACTGCTCTAACTCTACCAAGTGTTCTCTTATCTAAGGGAGGATTATAAGGGGGTTTAGTTAGCAGCATGGATGGAAGTGTGTCAAAAATTTGAGAACATTTTTCAAAGTGTGCATGGGACAGAAAATCGAAAAATTGTCATGAAGGAATTTATAAATGAATTAGAGGGACGATATCCCGCAGTGCTTAAAACAGTAATACGCTTATTTCGCATTTCAGAACTTTTATAAGAATTCGCCATCTAAATTGAAACCACCCAGCTACTTAAAAAAGAAAAGCAGACGAAAAAAATGAATAATTCAAAAAAAAAGAAAAACTTAAATGAAAAATGTAGATAATTAATAATTAAAATTCTCCTAATTTCATGACGTAGTACTTAATGTAGCTATTCAAAATATTTATGATTTTTTTTTTAAATTATATTCCTTTAAATTTTAAATATCTATAAGCAATTGTAAAATTTCTAATCTTATTATGAACATAAATTATTATTTTTTTGGATAGATGGGATAGGGAAACACCTCTTACAGCTGAAAGTGCCCACACGGTATTTTATAAGTAGTCTGATCAGGCCACTAGGAAGGTAAACCAATTAGTGAAAGAACCATTTAACATGAAATATATTAAAAATTAAAAAGTGGAAGCAAATATATGTCTAAAAATTTTTTTAATTTATGAATATAATTGGTTTGTTTTATTTACTTGTCAACCACTACAGATTCAATTCTGAAATATATATGATAAATTTCTCTCAAGTTCTTTTAAAATAGAATTTGGTTCTTGCGCACAAGTGGTTCGCTTTTTAAACAATATGCGCAAACTAATTATAATAAACCGTGTGGAGGCTTTCTGATGTAAGAGGCGGTGCCCAGTAACAACTGCAGGACTAGACCAGAAGAACAGTTAGAGCTTAAAAACTTTCTAGTCGAAACAGCAGATATAAATGAAATATTTTTTCAACCCCTAATTCTCCTTTCCATTTTATCATAATTTCATCTCTGAATGTAGAATATATCTTACCGGAATGTATGAAACGCAAGCATTTTATAATATGCATTGTATATACTAACAAACATTTTTAGGCAAAGTATAAATTATGCGAATTATTACTTACTTTCGCTATATATAATACACAGGAATTTTATAGAATGACAAATGATTCTGCTTACGGTCTGATACAACATGTGGACCACAAGTCATTTGCACAGCATAGTGCTCCGTAAGCAAAGGGTTCATGCAATTTATTTTTTAAAAAAAAAAGGTGCTGATGAGGCTATTGTATAAATTACATGCATTCCTCAAAATTACAATTGTTATTCTGAATAAATATTCATAATATAAATGAACACATTTTGTGACTACCAGCTTTCATTTTAAACGATCGTTTATATACAATTGTTGTCATCATGGTAGTGTTGTCCATTCTTTACTCGTTATTCATAAATTAAGTGAAATAGCCACCAGATAATATAGTGGTAGCTATATCTTATTTAAAGTCACAGATTCTGAAGTTATTCACAAATACGTTATAGAAGCAGGTTTCTATAAACTTACGTGATGTAGACTTATCGGTTACGGGAAAAAAAGTGAAGCACTTTACTAAAGTACAAAATTAATGGGGGAAAATCTTAGATTTCCATGAACAAGAGCATCGGCACCAACTGATACTGAACACTAGGTTTACGGGACGCGTCATTTTGACGCATTTCGAATTTTATAATGAAAATTACAAAACTCGTTTTCATTTTTATTTTATCTCTTGTAATGTCTTTGTAAAGAGACCGTTCAAATTGGAAGAAATAGCTGTCAAATAAATGTGGTGGCTATATCTCATTTAAACACCTAGATTCTGTCTCATTTATAGGTGCTAAATTTGTGTGCAACTTCAGTGCCAGTATTAGCTGCTCATAATCTGACAATCACCCAACAAATAATTAAAATAACAAACTGGTAATTATACCCTACTATTCTCACACAAAATAATATAATTGACTAACAAATACAGAAGATGTGGATAACACAATCTCTGATCGTAATCGCTGACAGCGCCTTTGATGAAGCAACACATGAAAAAAATAATCCCAAATTAAAGGAAATGTTAATCTTTCCCACATCAAATCTTACCCACAACTAAAAATACAAATGAATAAATTAAATGAGCAAATAAAAAAAACTCTGCCTTTTACACAGGAATGAAACATGGATAAAAAAAAAGTTGAAGCCCTCAACATAGCAGACCACTAATTATATAAATTGACCAAAGACTCTAAAACCTGAAAAGATAATTAATATTCCAATAAATAGCAAAAGGGCTATAGTTTATACACCCCAAGAAAAGGCAGAAGCATTTGCAGATACGATGGATGGGAAATTCTCTGAGAACAATGAAAATACGAATGATGATTTTAAAGAAATAATTCTCAGAGAAAATCACACATACTTTAGCATTTCCACTCCACTGTTCATCCTCACTCATATGGATGCATATAAACTTAACAACATTATTAAAACTTAAACAAGCACCAGGAGGAAATAAAATAACAAGTAAAATTATCAGAGCCCCTCCCTCATAATTATTTAATCCTTTTATTACATATTATTAATTCTTGTCTCAAAATATTTCACTTTCCTGACCAATGAAAAGTCTCTACTATTATATTATTCCCAAAACCACTAAAAAATTCTGTAAAGTTTTACAATCATACCATAAGCTAATTTATTACCCACACTAAATATGATTTATGAAATAATTATCTATAATGGGACACAAGCCAAAACTGCGCCTGCTCCCTGATGAACAGTATGGGTTCAGGGGGGAGCTAAACGCCATGGAACAATTTCTCGATTTATTGAATTTATAGAGCAGGGGCTCAAAAATAAGCAGTATTCGGCCTACTTAATGTAACTAAAGCATTTGACAGAGTCTGTCACACCGGTCTCATAAATAAGTTCATTAAATTAAACTTTGTAATATACATAATTGAGCCGTGATGGTCAGGTCATGGGTCCACTCTAATATCAGCGGTGCATAATTTACCCGTGATATTAGAGTGTTCGTCTTCTAATGAATTGAACTGGGTTCGAATCCAAGCTATGGCTAGTCGATATGAATACCGCATCCGGCTTTCAGCACGCACAGTGCTGACGTAAAATGTTCTCAGTGACAGACGAATCATGGGTTAGAGTCTCCTTGCCGTCAGGCTCACCATGGGAGGTTTTCGTGGTTTTCCTCTCCATATAGTGCAAATGCGGGTTAGTTTCCTCAAAAAGTCCTTCACGAAGGCAAAATTTTCCCAATCTGGATTGGGTTCAAAATTACAAGGCTACGGAGTTGAACATTAGTTGAAACCCTAAAAATTGGGTCGACTGTTCAACGATAAAAAGAAACACTTTATAATACTTCAAAAGTAGAACCTTTAAAACTAGATCAATGACATGCTCTTAACCAAAAGAAGTCTAAGGGCTGGTGTACATCAAGGTAGTATATTTTGCCCGATCCTTTACATATTTTACACATATGATTTTTCTATAAATCAAGATGACTAGAGTAACCTGATAGCATTTTTTGCTGATCACACAGGTCTTATTATCAAATCTATATCTATTCCTAATGTCATTAACAGACTACAAGCTAAAATAAATAGTTATGAAGCCTGGTGTCCTAACTGGAAGGTCAAATTAAATGCACAAAAATCCAATTTACTTAGAATAAAAAAATGCAAGAGGCCTTAATATTCAAAATACTAACTTTTTTGTAATAATAATATTCCTATCGCGAACGAAGATCTCTTAGTATCAATAAAGATTTAAACTGGAAAAGCCATTGCAAAAGCCTCTGGGACTTAAAATAAATTAAAAAAGCTCACTGCATTCCTACTCGAAATAAACTTTGCATTTACATAACTTACCACTAATAATGACACATGCATCCCCCACCTGATGCAACATAATTAAATCACAAGCTGGAAAATTCAATACATTCCAAAATAGAATGCTTCGCAGAATGAGTGGACTACTATATTTTATGCGAAAAAAAAGCCATACACTCTGATTTTAGATTAAAAACTTTAACCGAAACAACTATGACCTTAAATCCTCAAATTTTATTTATTTATTTTTTTAAAAATTACAATAAAATCATAGATGCTGAAGTACTCAAAGATTCAAACACTAGATCAGTAGCTCACCTAGCAGCAAAATAACTTCGGACTTCATTGGGCAAATATTCATCGATCTTAGCTCAGCCTTTATTCTTTCAATATTAGCCCTATATAGAATTTTCCGATTCAGCCGATATTTTACAGCCACTTTACAACCCATATCGGTCCCATATAGAATTGTCAGATTCACCCAACTTTTCGTTTCCATTATTTAGCCAATGTAGGTTCTATATCGGCCAATGCAAACCTTATATAGGTCATTTTAGGACCAATATTAAAAAAAATCTATACATCACAAAATGGGTCCCTCGGTTATGCTCTTACAGGAACCATATCGAGCCAATTTCGAACCCAACTGGGACATGGTAAAATTGTTGCTAGGGTCACTTTTTCACAAGTAATGCAATTCTATCAAATAAATTTTGAAATAAATTTTACTTTAATAAGTAAATTTTTTTAAAAAAAAGCCTTCTCCCGGGCCAAATAACTTCACTATTTTATCACTACATCCCCATATCACTGTAATTAATTCTAATCGAGGATTTTATGGCCGCTGCAGTTGCTTTCTTGATTCTAATATTCACACCCTAATAATTATCGGTATATGGCCCTTCAGTTACGACACGGTAGCTAATTATTTTTTTGCCTCTTTTATAGTATTTTGCAACCAATCTTTTTTATTAATTTTTTTCTTTTTTTTCTTCTTTTAATTCGTGATTAAAATTACTACAAGACTAAGTATCACATGATGAAAGACCCCCACACGATGAAAGTCCCCCACGCTGCTCGAACAACCGAATGACGATTAATGCAGTTAAGCCTTATAAACAATTGGCAAAAGTAACAGAAAATCGGCAAATTTTAGTTTTCAGATGTTCTCTACTGTTTTTTCAAATACTTTATGGAATCCAGAGCAAATGGTAACTCGGCATTAGCCCATTTACAGAGGAACACAACACTTTAACTTACTTTATTTAAAAAATTTGGACACCTGGGCCGCGCAGAAGGCCCATAACGCATACATCATGAAATTCAAGGAAAATTATAATGAAAAACATTTTGAGTTCAGCAGTCTGTGTGGTGGCTGGTGTTGAAGAACACACCACTCGGGACAGCCAATTACTACGCTTTTAGCAACAACAAAAAAAATTTTTGAGTGGTGGACATTAAAACTTTACACAATTTAAACAATTGTGATGATAGTTTAGAAGCTTCATAGGTATTGAATTCATAGGTATTATTTATGATTGAAATATGAATAATTTGAAATTTACGTCATAGTAGTAGTTACGCTTGAATAATTAAAGGAATAATACATAAATAAGAAAAAGAATTAAATATCTACCTCTTTTAGTCGAATTTGGCATCCTTGCAAATGGAATTTATATAAAGCTTTCATTAAGACTTAAAAATATTAACATGTTTTATCAGACATTTTATCGTATCTGCAGAAAACATTTAAATGTAGTGGTGTACGAAATTCTTTCAATTCTTATTTATTGATATATTATCTTTGCTATCACTCGGGAAAATATCTTTTGAAATAACGGATATTCCTTAGTAATTGGAGGTGTATGTTAACACGTTAAATGCATGCTAATGTTACAACAATCTAAATTTGCAAATATTAGACAGATTTTGCTTGTTTTTTAGAAAGTTTATCACTGTATACGTGGTGAATTATATAAGCCTACGAATTGTTTAGAAATAGTGGTGGATAAAAATCTACTAAATTGAATTTATT
Source organism: Parasteatoda tepidariorum (assembly GCF_043381705.1). Lineage (NCBI taxonomy): Eukaryota > Metazoa > Arthropoda > Arachnida > Araneae > Theridiidae > Parasteatoda > Parasteatoda tepidariorum. The sequence continues at coordinate 4,253,565 of NC_092209.1, forward strand.
AAACCAAGAATCGCAATTAATAAACTACCACTTGAAAATATTTATTCACTGTCCGGAGCAATATGGCATCGCTGTGTATATAAATAAAACTATTTTTGTGTTTTCTATACTGCATTAATTTCTTCAAACCATTTTAGTAACGATAATAATATCAAAACATTAAAAAATTTACTCGAATTATATGTTTCTAATAATCTTGGCTTCGCTGGTTGCCGGTGACCCCCATGGCATCCAACGTGTTAAACTAAGCATTTATACTCGCCAAGTTAACCAAGATTAAGACATTTCTAACGTTTCTATGAAATGTTGCGTTTTCGTTAAAATAGTGGGAAGTATGTTTAGAAATCTTCAAACATGTCTAATATACACTTTTCAATTTTTTCTCTCTTGGAAATAAAAAATTTCATCACCTTAGACGTTAAAATTTCGTTGATACGGGAGAAGAAAGAACAAAAAAAAAGAGAACTTTTTCTTCCTTCGAATATTTTAACAGAAATAATCAATTCCCTTTTTAAATCTTTCGATTCCAAAATGGAAGTTTTTTATAACACTTGTGAATAATGTCCCACGAAACATTTAAGATTTAGATTAAATATGAATTTTATCGATTTTTCTAAAAACTCTCTCATAGAATATTCAACATCGTTTGATTTTATTATTACCTTCAAGTCACGAGGAGTTGATTTATCAAACTTTCTCTCCCCCCCCCCCCCAACTTTAATCCTCTTTTCTTGCACAAAGTGGTGACATTTTTGAATAAACGCACTTTTCTTCAAGGTTGTGTAGATGTTCTATGAGAATGTGAAGAATTCTGGGACATCTTTCGTGCCTCTCTTTTGTTCCAAAGAAGCGCAAAAAGGTTTAGAGTTTCTTTGCTGAGGAATTTCCGCTGCCATTTTTGTTTTCATAAGATGTTAGGGAAAGAATTTCCGAGGAAAAAAATATTTCTTAAATTTTAATAACAGTCTTAGAGGTTCTTTTGAAAATAGTTTGATTATTTTATGTACAGTGGAATAAGAAAAGTATTGGTTTTATATTTTATAAAAAAATTCCAATCGACTGTGTATCCGTATTTATATTTTCCTGCGCAGTGGGAACTTATATTCCAAAAAAATAAATTGCAAATCATTAAAAATGTAAAGCTGTTTGTATTTAAATGTCAATCGCACGGCAGTGATTGTAGAAAAGAACAAAGAATAGTAGTGTTTATGGATGGTTGGTTGAAGGTAAACTATAGCAATCTTTAATAAAGTGGTTTTCCACGCCAATACATAAAAAGGATTTAAAATTTAAATGAAAAGCTCTTTTATTCTATCTCGATTGTGATGAGGATTTTAAAATGTTAGCAAAATACCAACATATGCGCAAGTCCACATTAATACGAAATTTGATTAATAACCCAGCTATTAATATGAGCAAAAATGTCTTTATGGTTTGTGAAATTGAGTTTATTTACAAATGAAAAAATGACTTTAAATTCAAATTTTTTCAAAATGTTAGCGATTCTAGAACTGATTTTCAGACAATAAGCTTGTTACGACTTTTAAGAATAATACATAGCAAGGCGGGCAAACGCAAGAAAACTAACATGCAACCCCAATATCAAAAACATCGCGTGTGAATTTTATTTTTAATTTTTTTTTCTACATCGGAAGAAAACTGTCTTTTGTTTAAGAGATTTCAAATTGTTTTTAGATAAAGCGGTTTAATATATTTTTTAATATGAATATATTTTTAATTATCTCTCATTTTCAATTACACCAAATCAAATTTTTAATTAAATCACTGGTTATTCTTCTAGCCTAGACACGGACCGCTCGCCCAATGAAATACCTACTAGTAACGTAGTGTGGGTATCTCGATACTGATTGGTTGCTGAAACGTGGTATTTGTTTACGTTATTAACTGCTCTTTCTATTTTATTTCCAGTAAGCTAATCCTCCACATTGTTTCTTATAGGTAGTCCGATCAGACCAATATGAAAGTAAACCATTTTACGAAAGAGCCATTTAATAGAAAATCTAGTAAAAATAAGAAAGTGATAGCAAATATATGTCTAAAAATTTTTTTAATTTTTGAATATGATTAGTTTGTCTCATTTACTTGTCAACCACTACAGATTCAATTCTCAAATATGTATGATAAATTTCTCTCAAGTACTTTTAAAAAAGAATTTGGAATCATGCGCACCACTGGTTCACTTTTTAAATAGTCTGCGCAGACTACTTATAAAGGACCGTGTGTTGGCTTTCTGATGTAGGAGGTGATGGCCAAGTCCTTCAAATACCAATTCTGTTAAGTAACACAGCCTATATTCTTTCACAAAGATTTCAATTCTTTGATTAGGTATTTACACAATGACAGGCACGAAGCCATGTAGAACATAAACAAACTTATTATAGATCGAAGTTGCCAGGTACACGTAACAAAAATTATAACACGGTTACAATAAAATACATAAACAAACAATAAATCTAGGTTAAGTAAAAGAAGTAGACGAGAAAAAATTATATTTCAAAACATTCGATGTGCGATACGGCTCTTTATTTACTTAACTTTACGTTAATTAACATTCTAAGTTATGCAGAGAAACCTAGCTCAACTTTGGTAAGCCATTTTGCTGATAGATGGCTCTGACGTTATAGGTCACATGTGTGGGTATCGGTTATATTCTTTTTATAGCGCAAGTACCCAATTCCCTGACTAGGGCAAATCAAATTGTTAAAATTCGAAATGGATAGTTTGGTGGAATGGGAGATTAATTTTCTATATATAGAATAAAAATATTAGAATGAAAACTTATGTCTGCAGCTATAGCTTTAAGGTTAATTATTTTAGGATTCAGATTAAGATGAATTGTTTTAGGATAGTTTTGAGGACAATGGATGGGATAGGGGCCATTTTGCGGCTCAGGTGCCCAGTTTAAACTGCAAGACTAGACTAGAAGAACAGTTAGAGCTTATAACTTTCTAGTCCTAGCACCAGGTATAAATGAAATAATTTTTCAACCACTAATTCTATTTTCCATTTTATTTTCATTCCTGGATATAGATAATTTATTACCAGAATGTATGAAACACCCGCATTTTATAAAGTGCCTAGGCATTGTATATACTAGCAGACATTTTCAGGCGAAGTATAAAATATACGAATTATTATATACTTTCGCTATAGCCATGGTGTATAATACCTAAGAATTTTATAAAATGACAAATGCTTTTGCTTACTGGCTGATACAACATATGGACCACAGGTTATTTGTACAGCATAGTGACCCGTCAGCAAAGGGTTCAGGTAATTTATTTTTTAAAAAAAAAGGTGCTGATGCGGCTATTACATAAATGAGATGCATTCCTTAAAAATACAATTGTTCTTCTGAAAAATGTTTATAATATAAATTTACACATTTTGTGACTACCAGTTTTCGTTTTAAACGACTGTTTATATAGTACATTTGTCATTATGTAGTAAAATGATGTTTAAAACTAATTTAATGACGTAGATGAAATAGCTACCAAATAAATAAGCGGTAGCTATATCTCATTTAAACTCACAGATTCTGAATTTGTTTATAATTATGTTATGTAGACTCAGCGGTAACGGGAAAAAAGTGAAGCAATATACTAAAGTACAAAATTTATGATTCCATGTACCAACTGATACTTAACACTAAGTTTACGGGACGCGTCATTTTGACGCATTTCGAATTTTATAAGGAACAAAACCCGTTTGCATTTTTATTTTATCTCCTGTAATGACTTTTATCCATTGATCCAGGTAAATATATATTAAAATCTATTTTCTTCAAAACCGTTGAAATATTGAAATTCTCTTAGTGGTTTACCTATCTTTACTGATATGCGTCATTTTGACGCGATCGTAATTTAGACAAAATTTTGAGTAAACATGCAAATATTACATCAATAATAAATAGAAATGTACCGACAATACTTCGATCCGATATCGTTATCTCAAATGAAACAAGCGATAAACAACTGTTGTCGACAAGAAATAATAGAAAGAACAAACGCAGAATGTCAATTGATGTCAGAGTGTCAAATTTTGAAGGTTTCGGTTGCTTAGTTCGAGTATTAGAAAATAAAATACTAGTATATTTCATAAATATATATCTCATATTTTCATTTATTTTTCCTTATAGTATGTACAGAGATGCCAACTTGCTCTGCTTTGTAAAATAGTTATTTTTAGTGGTAGCGAAATTTAAGTTACTTTTAGTTTAGTATTTTTCATTATAAGTAATTTTTTCACCACTAAATATCAAAAATTATAAGTTTGATATAAAATGCAACATTAAAGCTTCAAGCTACTGCTTACTATAATAAAAAGTAGGCTTAATTATCTTTCTTTAACGAATTTTACTATATAATTTGCCACCCTTTTTATTAATAGTATTCCTGAAAGCGGAGCAGCTGGCATCCCTGTATATAATTACATTGCTTTCTAAGTGCTAAGATGCCAACTGCTCCGGACACGCCAAAATAATTTTAAAAAAACGGTACGTGACTACTATGTATATTTTGCAATATTAAGTGGTAAATTATGTAAGCCTACGACTGATGTAGAAATAGTGGTGGATAAAAATCTACTAAATTGAATTTATTAAGTTAAGAATCACAATTGATAAACTACCAATTTCAAATATATATTTGCTGTCCGGGACAGGTTGACATCTCTGTAAGTGCTGTTAAATGTATTCGTTCATGCGTCAAATTATCGCGTGTTCGTAGAGATGGATAGATAAAAAACGTCCGTAAGCCTAGTGTTAATAAAGTTAATGTTTATATTGGGGATTAAATTATTTTTAAAACGTGCTTGATCTGATAACGCCAAGCCAGCGGAAAGTTCAACAAATAATAATAAAAAAATATTTTAAAATTTTTTTATTGTAACTATCCAAATTTCCAGACGATTCTGGAGTAACTTTTTATTCTATAACTGGCGTTTAATAACCGATATCTAGGGACAACCGACATCTTGCTTTAAAATCTAGGGATTAGCATCTATGTTGAAATTCAACTAAAATGTGAGGGATAATTTGGAATAGTACTCTCTTTTTATAAAAGCTACTAAATGCCATTTAACAAAATTTTAGTTTTAAATAAAAGTATGTCTTTCATCGTAATTTATGAAGGAAAAATCATCACGATTGAAATTAATATTCTTTAAATTATTTAAAATTTTTACTATTAAATATTGATTTTAAATAACTATTCCATATAATATTCTTGAAAGGAAATAAAACTTCTTACATGTAATCATTTATTGCAAGAGATATGTCTGTTTCAGAAATGTATTTTTTGTTTGTTGTATTTTTATACGTTTTATACGTTTTGTCCAAAATTTTCTATCAATTAGACGTGTGAAGCAAATTTACTATTACATTTTACCTACTTTTAAGCGACTTTCTTATTTAGAGAGATTACTTTAGAAATAGTCCTACAAACTTTGTTTTTTTAAAAAATTAAATATGTTACGTAGCAATACCTGAGTGCGTCTTGTTTATAAATATAGGTAGCAATTTTTGAGTGTTTCTTGTTTATAAGTACAGGTAGCAGTAGTTGAGTGCATCTTGTTTATAAGCATGGGTAGCAATATTTGAGTGTGTCTTGTATATTAGTATGGGTGGCAATAGTTGAGTGTGAAGGGAAGTATGGCTGGCAATAGTTGAGTGTGTCTTGTTTATAAGTATAGGTAGCAATAGTTGAGTGCATCTTGTTTATAAGCATGGGTAGCAATATTTGAGTGAGTCTTGTTTTGTTTATAAGTATAGGTAGCAAAAGTTGAGTGAATGTTGTTTGTAAGCATAAATAGCAATAGTTGAAAATTAAATTTGTTTTAGGCTCGGGAGCTGTTAGAACTTCTGAATTACAGAAAAGTCTTATGGTAAAATTAAGCACAAATTTAAACACAAATCACAATAATACTTACTGGAATATTAATCTTATTCATACATTGTCTTGTAAGCATAATATAAACGGAAGGTTAAACCGGAAGTTTTCTAAATTTCTTCCGGTTTTAGAAAACTTATTGTTTGCGTTCAGTCAACCATCCTTATAGAATTGTCCGATTCACCCGAAATGTTACAGCCTCTTTACAACAAATATCTGCTTAATATGGAATTTTCAGATTCAACGGATATTTTATATTCATTATTTATACAATATAAGCCATTTTAGGACCATAATTGAGAAATCATGGTGTCCCACTATTGGTGGTAAATACGATTGAATGGTTAAAGAAATAATAAATAAATGTAAGGAAATTGGTTTTCTACCACTTTTTACACAAATAGTCGACTGTGGCATTCCTGAGTTGATAACTAAGAACAGTTAGTATTAAAGCAAAGTGCTTATATCCTTTAACCCTTTCGCGCCGACTGTCACAAATACGTGCCAGCATAAAACCGTATCAACCAGGGTAAAAAGATAAAACTGGTAATCAAAGGGTCCAGGTAATTTATTTTAAGAAAAGGTGCTGATGAGGCTATTATATAAATGACATGTAGTCCTCAAACTTAAAATTGTTATTCTGAAAAAATATTCGTAATACAAATTTACACATTTCGTGACTACCAGCTTTCGTTTTAAACGATTATTTATATAAAATATTTTTCAACACTCTAAGGTGACAAATGATTAGTTTATAATAGTAAAAGTACATAAAATAGCTACCAAATAATATAGTGGTAGCTATATCTCATTAAAAGGCACGGATTCTGAAATATGTTTTGTTTATTTGATTCCCGTTTCTATTGTAGAGTCAGCGGTTACGGGGGAAAAAAAGTCACGAATGCTCTATCAACTGAGCCACCGAGGCTCATACTGGAGTTACAGAGGGAATTACACACAAACCTCTTATTTTATTGTGATAGTTCAAGTAAAACTAATAATTAAAATTTATATTAGTATTAATCTTGATTATAGTAGTGTATTATTATATATTGTCCAGTATTATAGTAGTCTTAAATTCATATTAGACTAATAAGAAAATATAATATTCAAAAATATAATTATAACATAATAAATAAAATTTCCATACACGCCAGCTTCTTTATTTTCTAATGTTTAAAGAATTATTAAATTTTAATATTTCATTTTTGATTTAGTATATTTAGTTTACAGTGATGTAGTACACAGCTACATACAATTAGTTTAAACATGTATGACAATCAAGCAACAACGACTGTTTAAACAACAGTCAAAAATGAAAAAATTGTGAATCAATACTTTAATTGTTATTTCGTTCCTGGTTTCAAAATTGTATAACGTTAGGACTTCTTGCATTAACCCTTTGGGGACAGGTGATTCAGAAAAGTATTCGTACAAAATCGGAATCAAGTTGTAATTAAACAAAAAACGGTAACTTAAATGTGGTCGTTGCTAATTTGACAGAGTTACTTTGCTTTTACTTTAATTCTTTTTAGTTTAATCATATAGTATATAATCAATGTTAATTCAAAGTATAACTAAATAGTTTTATAAAATATATAATATCTTTCGAAAATATCTTTCAGATTGCTTGACGCTTAAAGAGTTCCAGATTTATGTTCAGGAATCGTAATGATTTTTTTTTATATCATGAATCATTTTTTAGCATCTTTGACAGACAGCCAATTATATTTGTGAATATAACGAGATGCTCTTTATATTTTTTTATTTATATTTATAACTCATCCCAAAAATCAAAGTAACTCGCAATTTAAGTATCGGCGAATAACAATGTTTATAAAAGTTACAAAAATAATTTATTTTAACCATGATTAAGTTGAAATTAAAATGATCAAATTTTGCGTTACACGCAGAGAAAAACTACGAAAATGTTTTTCAGATTGGCTTTACTCAGTAGTAATGGCAGAAAACAGCGCCATTTTGATCACTAAAATAAACAAACTCCTATCGGAATTTAGATTTCGCCTCTAAACCTTCCGGAATCGGATTCGTAATTATTTCGCATCGGAATTTAGTTCCGAGCGGAATCAATAGCTCGTAATACGGCCTAACTGACATTCACGGATTTATGACGTCACGAGCGCTTCATTTCGATTGGAATCAGATTCCGTGAAGCTGGTAATAGGGCGACTGGGCTGCGAAGCGACCTTTATCTCATTCGTCTGGACTTTTAACCAGGGATGCCAACTGCTCCGCTTTCGGGAATAGTTTTAATAAAGTGGTAGCAAATTATGTCGTAAAATTCGGTAAAGAAGGATAATTACGCCTACTTTTTTATAGAGTAACCAGTAGATTTATATTTAAACGTTACATTTTATATGATACTTATAATTTTTGTTACTTAGTGGTGAAAAAATTACTTAAAATGAAAAGTACTAAATTAAAAGTAACTTAAATTTCGCTACCACTGGAAAATACTATTTTACAAAGCGGAGCAAGTTGGCATCTCTGCTTTAACACTGCTTTGTTTAAGCATTGAACTATTGACAGTGAAAGCAAAAAATTTTATGAAAATAATTTAAAATTCAAGTCACAGTGGTAAATACGATTGAATAGTTAAAGAGATGATAAATAAATAAAAGGGAATTGAGTTTCTACCACTTTTTACATAAATAGTCGCCAGGGGTGTTCCCTGTTATATTGGGCCTGAGGACCAAATATTAAAAATCAGCTGAATAACTTTATCAAAAGTTTAAAGAAGCAAATAGATCAATTTAAAAAAGATACCTGGAATGAAAAGGTTAAGAGTCTTGCCCTAAACAAAACCTCTTGGAACATGGTACGATCTCTAAAGTCAAATAAGACCACTAACATGCCGCTAAATGACCCAAATGACAAGACTTATTCCGATGCTGATAAATGCGAAATTTTCTCAGGCACAATGGAAGGACATATTTCGCTCAATAATGATCCTATTGATGCAAATTCCGATGACATTATCATTAATGCTGTTAATAATTTCTTGACAAATGACTATCAGTTAACCTCAGATCCAGCCGGAGGAGATCACCAGTATCATCACCAAATTTCAGAATATCAAAGCTCCCGGTACTGATAATAAAAATAACCTCATATTTAAAAACCTCCCTCCCAACATCATCCAGCAGTTGCTAAACATCATCAATGCTTGCCTCAAACTAAAATATCCCCCCCCCCAAATGGAAATTCGCTCAGGTTATGCTCTTCCCCAAGTAGAGGGGGGAAATCCGCTAAATTCTGAAAGCTACAGACATATTACCTAGCTGACTGAATTTTCAAGAATTTTTGAGAAGATAATCCTCAACATACTAAACCTCCATCTCAGTTTTATCCTGGATGAACAATTCGGTTTTCGAGACTAGTGACCACCACTAAACAACTAGTGAGAACTATTGAGAATAAAAGCCAAGGATTCTTCAAAAAAGGAACAGCAGCGCTCTTGATGTTAGATGTGGCCAAAGCCTTTGATCGCATCTGGCATCAGGGCCTGATATACAAGCTCATAAATTTCAATATCCCCAAAGATCTAGTATTATATCTGACAAACAGAACTTTTAATATAAAAATCAATACAGCCATTTCTACCACTAGATGCATTAGAGCGGGAGTTCCGCAAGGATCAATCCTCAGCCCTGTGCTCTACCTAAATTAATCAGCAGACTTTCCAAATTTTAAGAATATGAGAAACATCACCTCAGCCTTCTACACGGATGATACTGTCCTTATGAGCAAATCCATAAATCCTAAGAAGTTAGTTACTAATCTCAGCAATATCATACCTCATATCGAAGACTGGTGCACAAAATGGAAGGTAGCCATCAACACCACCAAATCTTTACTACTAATTATTAGAAAATCAAGTAAAAATAAAGTCATCTATCCAATTATTACCCTATTCAATGATACAATACCACGAGTTCGAAAAGTCACCTACCTAGGCGTCACCGTTACGAGTACTTTAAACTGGAATTCCCATATTAATAATATTATTAGTAAGGCGCAAGGAGCCTATCGAGCCATGAAGCCGATATTAAACTATAACTCAAAACTTGCACTCAAAACAAAAGGAACGCTATACCTCCAATGCATTCGATCGTTCATCAGCTATGCAGCTCCTGCATGGAGCACAACCACTGCTATTCAAAAGAAGAAGTTAGAGAGTACTTGTAGTATGGTATACTACATATTAAGTAAAATCATTTGTTAATTCTAATTTCATTATCTAATCATCTTAATTTATTTAATCATCATCATTCATCTAATTTAATAATCATTTGTTAATTGTTAATTTGTTAATAATGTATTAAACGCTTAAATAATTGTAACTGTTAAATTTGTGATAAACTTTTAATTGTATGTTTTTTTAATTTCCTTTTTTTTACACTTGTAATTAATGTTATTTATTTATCAGTATTCAATAATTCTTTGCAATATATTTCATGTAATATTTAAGTTTTAAGCCTCAATTTGTTTTGTAACCTTGGGAAAGTAATCTTTCTCTGCATTTATGTTCTTCCTTTAAAAGAAGATTCCTCCTTTTGTTATTTGCTGACAGCAAGATGTATGTCCAGTCAGCAAAAACCCTTTTGTTGGATCGAGAAGGAGTGACACCAAGTCCGCTTTCCCACGATTCGGCTTGCATCAAATGCAAAGCGCCCCTTTTGATCTTATGATGGCGCCAAGAATGTTCCAGAACATTCCACAAAATTCTTTACCGGGTGTGTCACCACTTTAGACAACCCTGCTTCATGTTTGGCATGGAGCTTAACAATTAATTTCGCCAGTTGGCCAATATTTGCAGCTCTGTGATTTGCCCCTCTGATCCTTCTCCAGCCAACCGAATGGTTATTCGCAAAAGTTTAATTTTTTGGCGAGAGTTTTCTCCCCTATCCTTATAACGAAGAAATAGTCAGTAGTTGCTTTGTTTTCAATTTACTGTATGTTTGTCCTTGTACTCGGCTGAAGCCGATTTATTTTTTGTTGGCATGTTTGCTAAGTTGTCCAGTTTTTTTAATAATGTCTTCAGTTGTGAAATAAATGGTATTTTGCATCTTAGAGAATGTATCTGGTGAGTAATTTTACAGTATAAGTTGTTTTCTCTTCCCTTTTTTTCAGCATGTTCCATTGTCGCTCTTACCTGAAATTTTGCACCCACTTCCAAAGTTCGCCACTATCACCTTTTCGGCCTTTACATAACTACTTTCTAAATTCAATTCAATCTTAATTTGACTTAATGTTAGTCACCCCCCTTTTTTGATTTAGCCACACCACAGTACTCAAAATAAATTTCTGAGGTATATCAATGGGGCCCCCGGATCAATGAGAATGAAAGATCTAAGAAAAGATTTAAAAATCAACAAAATAGATGAGCATATAGCTGAACTATGTGAAAATTTCTTCAGAGATGCACTCTCCTGTCATACGAGCAACTACTTTAAAAACTTTGATTTTGAGCTCATCAAAGACAATAAAAAATACTGCCCGCAACCGTCTTTTTCCTATCCGATGGGGTACTGTCCCGTAAATTTTGTAAATACTTGAATATAATTTTTCATTCGATATTCACCTGTATATTTTTGCGCATTTATCATCGTGTATTTTTTCCTATTTCTCTGAGGCTATGTGGCTATTGTGCACCTGCGAAGCTCGGGGGAATACATCGGGGGGAGGCGAGGCAGTCTGCCACAAAAACCTCGTCTTTCTCTTAAATTTGTTTGCTTAATCTCTCCACTTTATTTTAATTTTCTCTCAGTAAATGTTATTGAACGCCAACTTTCCCCATTCAATTGCGCTTCGGCGATTTATTATGCATTCCCATTCAGATGAATTAGTTGGAGCCCCTGATGCAAAGATAACTACCACATATGAGTATGAGTAAAGAACAGTAAGTATTCAAGCAAAGTATCTTTCAAAGCCACCACAACGACTGCTAACCATAGCGAATGCTTACAAACAGTAAACATATGATGGACGGGATAGGGGCATCTCCGCGGCCCAGTTGCAACTGCAAGACTAGACTGGAAGAACAGTTAGAGCTTATGAACTTTCTAGTCCAAACAGCAGATATAAATGAAATATTTTTTCAACCACACATTCTCTTTTCCATTTTAATTTCATCCCTGGATGTAGAATATATGTTACAGAAATGAATGAAACGCAGGCATTTTATAATATGCATTGTATATACTAACAAACATTTTTTGTCAAAGTATAAAATTTGCGAATTATTTCATACTTTCGCCATATATAACACCTAGGCATGGTATGTATACCTAGGAATTTTATAGAATAACAAATGCTTCTGCTTTCTAGTTGATACGAAGTGTGGATCACAAGTCCTTTGTACAGCACAGTGCTCCGTAAGCAGAGGGTTCAGGTAATTTATTAAAAAAGGAGAACGGATAAGGCTATTATATAAATGACATTTATTCCTCAAAATTACAATTGTTATTCAGAAAAAATATTCATAATAAAAATTTAAACATTTTTTAACTACCAGCTTTCGTTTTAAACGATTGTATATAAAATATATGTCATCTATGGATTGCTGTAATTAAATCACAATCACAAAAAGTTAAATAAAATAGCTATCAGATAATATAGTGGTAGTTATATCTCATTTAAACTGACAGATTCTAACTTATTTATAATTACGGTATTGAAGCCCGTATCTATAAACTTACGTGATTTAGTCTCAGTGCTTACGGGAAAAAAAGGAGAAGTAATGTACTAAAGTACAAAATTAATGGGGAAAATCTTAAACTTCCATGAACAAGAGCGTCGGCACCAATTGATACTTAATAAAGTTTATTTCGGGATGGCAAAATTTTTAAATCGAGCTTGATATGATAACGCCAAATACACTTGTCGGACGGATTGTTTAAAAAACTTTGTAAAAATTCTTAGGAATGGAACTGCATTTAAATTGTACGCCCCGGCCTAGTTTCAAATACCCATAACAAACAGTTCTGAGTAAAACTAGTAGCAAAATAAAACTTTAAGTTTTACCAAAGCTGTGACAACTTGTTTAAACCATTTTCCAATCATTTCGCTCAATAACACTTTTTCATAAAATTTTGCGACATTTTAAATTTGAAAAAAGAACAAGCAAAATATACTTAACTAGAATCAGGGATGCCAACTGTTCGCAAACGTTTTAATGAATGAGTAGCGAATTAAATAGTAAAACTTGCAGAATAAAGATAATCACGCTTACGCTTTAAAAGAGTCGAGAGAGTTTTTGATATACAGTGGTGGAAAAAAATACTTAAAATGAAACATGCTAAACTAAAAATAACTTAAATTTCTTTTTATTAGAAAATGCATGATTTTCCTAAAGTGGAGCAAGTTGGCATCTCAGAAATTGAATTGAATGTAACTTTAACTGAATGTAATCAAATATAAATCAATATTCGCTGCTAACATTTATTTATAACAGTTATTAAACAGCAGATCCAATTTTGAGTTGACGACTGCTAATGTTCATCTCCGTAGCCTTGCAATTTCGAGCCCGATCCAGTAAACAAGGGAAATCCTAGATGAAGCATTGGAAGAAATTTACCTTTGTGAAGGACTTTTTTGAGGGAACTAACACATGGAGAAGAAAACCACCCACGGTTAGCCTGAGGGAAAGAGGACTCTAACCGATGATCTGTCTGCTACTGAGGATATTTTACGTTAACAATGTGACCAGTACTAGCAAGATGCGTAATTCATATAGACCAGCCATCGCTTGATTCGACCCTGTTCACCTGATGCTACTAACATTTATGAAGATTCAATAAAAGCTACAAATTTTTATTTGTACCTGACGGTAGTTCTCTACATTATTAGCAGCTGTCAGTACAATTAGAGGCCTTTGTTAAATAATACGAATGCATTGACTTACACTAATCTGAACTTCTATGACGTCAGAGTAGAACTTGCAAGATTCCGTTTTGATTATTTTTTCAGGATACTGGGTAAATAGGTTTTTGGTAAATTTATAAGCAGCGCGAGAGCTTAAGCTGCATTTACAATCCACAAACAAAACCATCCATTATAAAATGACCCCATCCCCTTATATGTACAGCAATATCATTAACTTCTTCCTAGTTTTGAAAAGTACTAAAATTAAAACGGGTAAAAATTAGTTTAGAAATAAATTTTTGATGAATGTAAATGAAAAGTTTCACTTTAAAGAATAACATAAAAGCACAATGGAAGAGCACGTACAGAGCGCAAAAAAAAAAAATACCTGACCACGATGAATATTTTGTGATCTAATGATCAGATCTTCACGTTCGAGGACTCAATGGCTCAAGAGGTACTTATTTAAATGTTAATTGACCGCAATTACGCTAATTTATTAGTGCTGACGATATTTAAGTTACAAAATCGTACTTTCTCTGAATAAACATACCTTTTTTTCTGACGCATTTGAATTACTGACTCCCAAAATATAGGGGTTAACCACAATCAGGGAATTTGTTCAGGAGAGAGATTCACTGTTTGGACCAGTTAATATAAATTTTATTTTGTAAGTATTTCGACATGAACTTTTGAAGCGAATTGAGAAATTTTTAACAAGTAATTATAAAATCCCTTAATCCAAAGATGGTTTCATGAAGAAAAAACATTTTTAGCTAATATTTATTAATTTTTATTAACTTATCTAATAACAATCAGAAGCAATTTGAATTGTAAGGCATGCAGTTTTTGCATAATTTCAAAGAATGCAATTTACGTGGCAAAATAAAAAATTTGAGTGAAATCAGTTGAGCAGTTCCTGAGAAATCAAATATGTCGTTGTGTCCGGGTGATGTACAATGTCACCCTAATAAGTTTATGCTGTATAAAGTGTTATTTCAGTTGCGTGATGCAACAAGGTGGTTCTGTATTTCATGAAAATATTAAAATATTTATCATATGTGTTACCACATTAACTCACTATCTATTGTGGGCGCTCTGCCACCCATGAACAATATTAATACGAGCTTTTCTAAAATGATGGAACTTTAGAAAACGTACTATACATAATACTTTAATCTCAGACAATGCTTAAATTAAGTTCTTTTAACATCTGTTTCTTCGAAATTTCCCAATCTCAAAAGGTGATAATATTAAAATAAAAATGTATCGATACGTTTGTTAAGCGTATATCAAATTTCGTTAGCGTTATGCTGATATATCTAAATAAATGGAATTCCTCAAATTTCTTTTTCAAGCAAAATAATAATCTGACTTATTATTCGGTTAAGTAGAATTTATTTATTTGCATCAAAAATTCGTAATTTCTTCAGCAAGAAAAAAAAATACAAAGTTTCAGTTTATATATAGATTATTGAAGAACAGTATTGTATAAATAAAACTTGTTCATGTTTTTTAAATCATTCGGAACTACTATCTTCTACAGTTTCCATTCCATTGTTGGGTTCCTTTCGTTAGGCGACGAAAAGGAAATGAAAACGATTTATTTGTTACTTTATGTTCTTCCTAAGTGGCATCAGTTTTTGTTCCATTCATCTAAATGCAATGAATGGCGGTCCATTTAGTGGCTCCTGAAAGATTCAATGTAAGAGAATAGGTGACAATCTTGTCGTCAATAATGTCAGCCATTACAATGGGCGATCAGTATAAACTTTCCGGCTCTTTGTGTCATCATTATTAGTGATAGCGAATTCATAGGGATTGATGATTTGTATCGTAATGGCATTTGTTATGCCAATATATCATCGGTGAACTATTTGTTTGGAACTTAGTTCATGAAAATAGGCATAACTTAAAATACTCATATGAAATATTTGATTTAGCTCAAAACGCAGGATAGAAGAAATGGATATTTTAGAAACGTCGTTAACCAGCCGATCAGGGTTTTTTTGGGTTTACGACAACTAATGTTCGATAACACAATTAAACTTAGTTCAAAGTGTGTGAGTATGCAAATGGACGTAACTGGAAATATGCATTTGAAATTATTTATTTAGCTCAAAACGAGGGCTTGAAATAATGAATGCATGTCTTAAAAAAATGAATGTACAGTGCACTCCCGATTATCCGGGCTAATCACCGGGACAGGTCACACGGACAATCGAAAAACACGGATAATCCGAAAACTCCTTTTATTAAAGAAAAAATCAATATCAGTACAAAAAATATAAAAATTACTGACATTTGCATGCTGTATAACATCAAACTAGGAATTTTCCTTTTAAAAAAATGTGTAATGCGTCTTCGCCATATATCGATACGCATATTTTACGAACCGCAGTAATGTCACCGTAATCAAATCCTCCCATATAATCTAATAAAGTTTTTACAGAGCAGCAGAATGAGAAATTGTATTTCCCTCATTTACTATATCTTCTGCATCAGTTTCTATCATCACTATTTGATTTAACAACATAACGATGTCTTCATTTGTCAAATGCTGGAAGTCAGGCTCACATGCATCACTTTGAAACCAATCATCGAAATTTTCTTCATCAAGAATTTCGAAACCTTAGATTTTTTTGCTTGTTCGAGAATACTGTTATCATATTTTTCTTGAACATCTGAAGAAGATTGTTCATCAAGCGATATGATCTTTTTCCAAGATCGTGATAATGTAGACGATTTTACCTTTGACCATGCTGCTGATATTCCATATACTGCAATCCAACAACGATTGCTTCCAAAAATTTGGTAGTGTCATAACTTCACGAATCAAATTTTTTTAATCCTGAAAATGATTATCTTTATATTTTTCGTGTGACCCTGGAATGAGCACGGATAATCCGCAAACCGGATAATCCGCGAACGGATAATTGAGAGTGTACTGTAGTTCCATTTACTTAATGCGTACTTAAGAAAATAGACATAGATTAATATGTGCTATTCAAAAAGCAGACATAGCTCCTCTTAATGAGTTATTTGGTCGAAAACGTAGCAGTTCCTACCTATGCATGGTAATTAATAATTTGATTTCCTTTCATCTGCTACTGATCTTTTCTTAACCTCTTAATGCTCACGTGATTTTAAATAGAACGGCTATAAAGTGTCTATTTTTTTTAAGCAAGACATTATATAAAACTAAGTGTATGTAAGAGATAATTCATTTTTAATTTTTGGGTTAATTTTTAGCTTACATGTTTGATGGGTGCTGACATCTAGTTTGAAATAAATCAACTCTTTCTAAGCACTTTACAAATAGCTTGGTACTGCCATTTGATGTATGAATTGAGAAACAAAGATCTGATTCCGGGCACAAGATATAGATTCTTCTAATCTTTTTAGGTGCTATGTTGCAACAATCTAGTTTGGAAATATTACGGCCACGAGAAATAGAGGGCGCAATTTCCCGGGAATGAGATGGAAAACGTTAAAAATACGATAGTTTCCTTTTTTAAAAAACTTGTTTGGTATTCAGTTTTTCGTTTAATTTGTTGATTGTTGGGGTACTCATTCAATTAAATAAGAAGCAAGCAAACTATAAAGATACTTTGTCGCAGCTATTAAGTTGAAAAGATCAACTGTATTAATTCATCAAAACAGCTACAACCCTTGTAATACTATGTAAATTTTCGCATAAGCAGATTCTTGAGCCAAAATAGTTTCATTAGTTTAATGTAAAACTGCGTAATCTAACAAAAATAGATATCTCCGGTCTTTACCTTAATTATTCATTCCTGGTCAGGTACTGATGAAAAAAATATATATAAATCTAGTCAAATATTGGAATTCTTCCAAAAAAGAACTTTCAATTTTATGAAATGACATCGAACTATCAGCTGTGTTTCGAATGATTGATGAACCCAGAAAAATGTCATTTCCCGAGATAAATTTTTTTCTCTAAAACTATGTATTTAATGAAGTATTATTATACTTTATCAAAAATACAAAATCCTTAAATTTCTGCAAACGATTTATTAAATGGAATTGAACTTTTATTTATTAATTTAATTTATTGATTATCAATTGATATTATTCGAAATATTGTTCTATATACATATTTCTCTTACACGGCGACAAAAAAAGCCTCATTACAACTCCCCGATTGGCAACGCTAGAAAATCGACCAATGATTGCCGCTAAAAATGTCACATGCCAAAACATATAGCGCTCAACATATAGCGCTTTTAAAATCTTAAACTGAAATAACCTTAAGCTAGGCAGAAATGAGTAGTCTTTGTCGATAGATCTCAATTTCAGTATTTTGTCGAAAGCGCTTTTCTTTACGCATTTATATATAACGAATTTATTTGACGATTTTTGATTTATATCACGAATTTATTTGTTTTATTATTGTTATTAGTTATTCATTGAAAAATCAGTCTCAGTCGTGCTGTTACGCTTTAAATTTTATACTATAGCACATTTCTGATACGTTTAACGAATTACATGTCATTTATTTGAATTCAAATTTATTTTAATGACTTAGTATTTACTAAAAAGATGTAATTTTTTTTTAAAAAATTGTTGTTATATGGATTTGAATTATTGTTTTGAATTCTTAGAATTTTTTGTATTTGCAATGTACCTAAGTTAGTAGCGAGCGGAGAACCATATAAGATTGCGTAGCAATTTTCGGGGGATGGCGAGCGTTAGCGAGCAGGGGGCGCAGCCCACTAGTTTGATTTTAATATTTCGAAATTCAAAATAAGCCTGTAATCAAATTGTTTAAACTTTGTTTGTACAGTAATTCTTTTATGACTTTTGCTCCCCCCCCCCAACTCAAACTGCAAAAAATAACTTACAGTATACCTATCTGTTCATTTTCTGTGGAAAAAAAAATCTCGATCATTTTGTAGCAGTTTCTCCAAAAAAGCTCGTGCTTTAAGAGATTAAGTACACAAAAAAGTAAAGCATAATTTCATAAAATAATAGTGTTATTTATCGATTTTTCTCGTTGAAAACTTTTTTTTTCTTTCAGTTTCAATTAATTTTCTTCGTGCAAAAGTCACTTTGACATTCATTTAACTATAATTCAATCTTAATAAAAACTTCTCTCAACGCCGTAAAACAGCTTACTCGTCAATAAACTTAAATTACACTCTGGTTTCTCATTCGATATGAATTGCGCGCTCAGCAGTCATTTCTACTTTACGAATTCCGTCATGAATATCAGAATCTGAGAAAGATTGAATTTACGACTCTCTTCTTTTCAAAGTTTTCAACTTTTTCTTTTATCCAGTTTTTTTTTTCCAGTTCTGTACTGACAGTTTCAATAAAGTTATATTTACTTTTTTAGATAAAGAAGGAAGAACTTCAAAAGAAAAATAGTTTTACAGTAATATCGTATATTTCATTAAGTTTTTTTTATTATTATTATTTCGTACTTAACAAGGATGTAAGAAATAGTTTTAGTTTTTCGTATGTAGATATTGGTTGAATTCGATATTATTCCTTATTAACACAGTTGCTAACTTTTACGTTTAAGTCTATGATCTATCTATTTTTTTTTCTATGATAAAAATGTATACTTTAACCTTTTCAGTACGGGCGAATCATAAATGTATTCGTACGGAACCAGAATCAGAATGGAAAAAAGTAAAAAGTGGTAGCTTAAGTTTGGATAAGGCTTATTTTTTAATAATTTAACAGTCTCATTTTTGCCTTCTCTTTAATTCTAGCAATGTTCGTTCGTTGTAGTGGAACTGGGCGTCTTATTTGTGTTAGCTCAAAGTGCAACTATATAATTTTAATTTTGAATTAACCTAAGTAATGCATATACCCGTCTCGAGAAGGTTAACCATTTACTTGCCGGACTCGTATTTTGTAGGCATCGGAAAAGCGCTTTTCAGAAGAAAAAAAACTGGTCAGCTTTGCATATAATTCAAATGGAAATTTTTAGCTGTCGTCTGCCAACAACATAAAAACTGCTTGATTTCAAAACAAAATTTATGTTTTTATACCATTCATATATTTTAGTTGATATGAGTTTACTATCACGGAAAGGTTCGGGATACTAGTCTTTAACCTTTTTTTTATATAACCGTTGTTGAACAGCCCACCCCAATTTGTACGGTTTTACGACTACTAATGTTAAATTCCGTAGCCTTGTCATTTTGAACCCAATCCAGAAAACAAGGGAACTCCTAGATCGAGTATTGAGAGAAATTTGCCTTCGTGGAGGACATTTTGATGAAGCTAAACCGCATTTGCGTTACAAGGAGAAGAAGACCACGTGAACCTCCCACGGTTAGCCTGACGACAAGGAGCCTCTAACCCATGATCCGTCTAACACTGAGGATATTTTATGTTAGCACTGTGGTCGGTGCAAACTGGTTGCGGAATTCGTATCGACTGGGATTCGAACCCGGTTCGCCTCACTGGAAGACGAATGCTCTATCCCCTGAGCCATCTCATATCTGCCAAATTTTACGCACTTCAAAAAAAAGATTCTTTTCCCAGTGTTAGAGAAATAACTACTGAAATGATATCATAAACAAATACTTATTTTTTTCGCCATCCCTTAAAACACAAAAAACAAGAACTACCAGGTTATCTTTATGAATGTTTAAACTCTTTAAATGCACTGGCAGTTAAATGTACATTAAATTAAATTTGGTAAAACAGGAAACAAGCATAAATGCAAAACATTTGCTGCCATATTAACTGTAAAAAAAAATTTGCTGGAAAATCCGCAATTGTTAGCATTAATACATAATTCCATGTGTATAACAAAATGGCGTGTGTATAATAGTAAAAATGTATAATAGTAATGTTTAATAGGGTCGGGATTCACAGTCGTGAGAACTGGAGTTCGAATCCAGTCCCCCGAAGACTGGCCGTGTAATAAATGGTAACTGGTGCACGTTAAATCTGTCGGGTCACAAAGCTCTCCATGTTTCAATAACAAATTATACATCTGGGAGAACTAAACAGGAGATTGATCACTCTCTGGCTCATTACGTTCTGTGGGTAAATGAATGAATGTATTAATGAATCTGCCCGGTAAACGCTTGTGACATAAATCGAATTCCGCAGATGGAGCCACTGGAAAACAAGGACCCCTCGCCTTAATGGTATATGACAACAACACCAGCAATAATATATAATAACGGAAGTAAATATGCGTTAATAAACAGATTTTTCGTCTCAATAGTTTTATGTTTTTTGAAACGCTAGCCTTTAACGATAGTATGATTTACAAATAAATTTTCGTGCACACGCTTTGCAGCTGGTTAACAGAAAAATCTATTAATATTCAAAAATTGATTTATACTAATAAGAATTACCTAAGGAATTTCCTGTACATATCTCTACAGAACTGATGACTTTAATGTCTGAAACATCATAGGTGAAAGCCCTTATATAGCAAGACGGAAAAGAGAAAAACCTGATACGTAAAACATTTCATTCCAGCATTTTTTTCGAAAAAAATGAAATATCTGTAACTATCAAGATTTCTTTTATAATTCTGGCATATATATAAAACTGCTTCTTTTCCAAGATAAAGTAGATATTGTTGAAAAATTTAAAAAAAGAGTAAGTAAACTCCTCCCCAAAACTAGCTATAACTGAAATGGTTTTACTACCAGCCTTTCCTCTTTTCCGTCTCGCTTTCACCCCTGTGAAACATACATATTTTCTTTTAAAATAATTTTATGGTTGAGTGGACAATAATGCATTCAATTCGATTTTCGAAATTTGTAAGACTCGTGGTCACCCTCAGTTAAATATTAGCTAAGTTAAAAACTTTACTAACACTTATTCAGCCCCAACGCTAAGAATTCGCTACCACGCCAAATGCGATAAATTCCTAAATTTGGTGAATAAAACTGTGTTTTGACTAACGTGTTGATAAATGATTTTCTCCACTGGAAAGAAATAAAAGTTACGTCAAAATAATTTTTTCTGAAGAAATCAGTATTTTTTATTCAATTACAGCAATTTTCGGTAGATGCGCCGATTTACCAATTAGATTTGGATTCAAATAATATAAGCCTGAAACAAACTACCGTACTTGGGAAAAAAATGAAACATAAAAAATGTTAATATTTGCATTTGGCAAAGACTTTCGAAGTTGGTGAATACTTTTGATATTTGACTAATTTACTGGCTTATAATTTGAAATTCTTATCGCGAGCCCAGTCCATTGCTCCTTTCATACAACTTTAAATATTATTAGTCCCGCAGTGGACTGATCGTTAAGACACGGTTCCCAGCAGATCACCAAAGTCAAGCATCACTGGCTACGGTCAGTGAGCGGGTGGGTGACCACTTGGATCAGTCTGAGTAGGGACCGAGGGTGTGCGGTATGGGTCCTCGTTAAACTGT
Source organism: Parasteatoda tepidariorum (assembly GCF_043381705.1). Classification (NCBI taxonomy): domain Eukaryota; kingdom Metazoa; phylum Arthropoda; class Arachnida; order Araneae; family Theridiidae; genus Parasteatoda; species Parasteatoda tepidariorum. Next base: position 4,275,752 of record NC_092209.1, read on the forward strand.
GCTACCGTAAAGTGCTCGACTTCGCTCGCAGGTCGTCGGGCTACCGAAGTGGGGGTGCCATCCCATCCGCAGAGGATCAAAATTGTGATGGCATGTCTTCGGATCATCCTCCGGGATGTTTCCCAGACCGTCGCCAATAGCCCATTGTGCAGCTCTAGTGCGACGTAAATTAACAACAACAACAACAAATATTATTAAAACATATAATTTTAGACATATTATTATTAAATAGGAACAAGGTTATTATTAAAATAAGACTAGGGTTGCCAATTACTAGGCTCTTTACAAAAAAGTTTTTTAGATTGGTGAACAAATAACAATTAAGGCTTTTGGTAACTTTGACGTCATTCTGGGCATCATTTCGAAAGCCTCACCACGAAAATGCAGGTATAAACTGGCGTTAAGTCTTTTGAATTATTTACATGAATTAGTGTGAAAAACAATTTTAAATCAAATTTATAAGTCAAAGAATCATACATTCAAACATAAACTTACCAACTACTAGAAGAAAGTTTTTTTAAAAAACTAAAAATGATAGCAGCCTTATCTAAGTTCCTCCTACTCTTCTACGTTTAGCATTTGTTTTTAGTGTGGTAGCACATTCTATACATTCGAAAGTGATTCTTGTTTTAACAAAAATAGTTTAAACTGGTTTTGACTACCAATAAATTTAGGTATAAATATCGAAGGCCAACAATAGTTGTGAGAAATATATAGGTTTAGTTTTTACCTGAAGTTAAATATGTATAATTAAAAGAAGGAAAAGATGTTCTGATTATTTTTTAAAAATATTTAGACGATTTATATATTTATATATATATATATATTTTTGGTCAATAATCCCCTCGAATAATTGCCACACAACAAACAGATTGAAAAAAAATATCAGATTCTTGGTTTACAAATGCTAAATACCATTTTTGTCTGGATCATCGGTTGATAATCTTTGCCTTTTAACCGGTTGAAATACTTTGGTAGCTTTTGCCTCAGGAGGATATGTTATGTAACTTCCATTAGACACAGGGCTACCATCATTGGATGATGAAGATCTAAAAAACATAAAATGAACATTCTAATGAAATGTCTCTTCA
>NC_092209.1:4276959-4279952 GCF_043381705.1 Parasteatoda tepidariorum
CATACCCTCCAACTTATGAGGATTTTGAAAATAATTCTTTCTAGTGGTAGCGAACCAAAGTAGAAATTTTTAAAGCAAATGGATCTCTCATAAAACTTTTATCAGAACTTAAGAATCTAGCCATATGGCCTGCACTTTTATAAGTAATAGTGGACAAGTTATGCTAAAATTAATTTTTTTTTAAATATTAAGACATTAATTTTGACTGAAATTGATTTTGAATTGAAATTAATTTTGAATAAAACTGTAAGCATCTATCCAGGAGCTCTGCTCCAATAGTATATAAATTGTAAATAGAATTCCTTATTCTTTTCCTCAATAAAAGCATAGAAAAATCACTATGTTGTCATCCTTATAGAAAAGGATATTAAAAATATTAAAATATAACTGCAAATATTATAAACTGCAATATTATGATAAATTAAAGGCCACGGCTCAAGAGTTTACGAGAAAACACGAGAAGGAGTACTACATATAGTATATATATTACGCATTACACATTTTTGTACAAAACTGAATATTTCATTTTGTTACCTACCATTTTGGATTTAGAAAAGCACTATGCTTCGACTTTAAATGAGCTATTTATATTTTTAAATTGAAGATGGCAAAACTACACTGTTTCTGTAATATAAATCCTAATATAATGTTCATTAATGCTCAGGGCCCGTAGTGTTGCTAAATAATTCGAAAGAAGGTAACGAAATTTATAAAATCAAATGTATTTTTATAAATTCGTGTCTACCACTAAGCTTATTTTAGCCTCCACACGGTTTCTTATAAGTAGTCCGATCAGACCACAGTGAAGGTAAAGTAGTTAACCACTTAATACAATATCTATTAAAAATAAGAAAGTGGTAGTAAATATATGTCTAAAATTTTGTTTAATTTATTAATATGATTGGTTTGTCTTATTTAGTTGTCAACCATACAGATTCAATTCTCAAATATATATGATAACTTTCTCTCAATTACTTTTGAAATAGAATTTGGTTTCATGCGCATCACTGATTCACTTTTTAAATAGTCTGAGCAGACTACTTGTAAGAAACCGTATAGAGGCTTTCTGATGTAGGAGGTGATCAATAAACACACATAATTACAAAATGGCATTTTTTTGAACTTTTAATATTAAACTGAAAGCATTTTTAATTTTTTTGAGGACAGTTCGAGCCTAGTATGTTGCAACTTTTTACCCTTTTAGAGGATGCTGGCCCAAAAGCTTTAAAAAAAGCTTGCTTTCTGAACGATATCTCAGTAAGCGTGTCATTACTCTCGAAAGCCGTCATGAATGTCTGAAACTTTCAATTTAAAACTCTCCTCTTATCTATTCTTTCTATAGTCTATATCTTTTCTCCCATTTTGACATCTTCAAGGAGAATTATATTATCTTTCATTGATAGACGAAGATAAAAGTTGGAGCAGATTATTCCCTTTTTTAAAAGCCATTTCAATATGAGTTTTACCTTACATTGTTGACCGTAAATGTCAGATTACTGCCCTTCATAATTGAATGTAATTTTTGGGGTATTTCAAAATTTTAATCGTAATAATGTAATTTTGCGCGTTTATATATAAAGTGGTAGTAACATTTATACCATTTTTCTATTTTTTCGGATTTATATATTTAATTTACCCTTTTCTGCATACCCTCCAACTTATGATGATTTTGAAAATAATTCTTTCTAGTGGTAGCGAACCAAAGTAGAAATTTTTAAAACAAATGGATCTCTCATAAAACTTTTATCAGAACTTAAGAATCTAGCCATATGGCCTGCGCTTTTATAAGTAATAGTGGACAAGTTACGCTAAAATTAATTTTTTTTAAATATTAAGACATTAATTTTGCTACCGTCTGAAAAGAAGATTTCTGAAACTACGGAAATTCCGTAGCAGTTGGAGGGTATGCTTTTCTGGGACATCAAATTTCGATCGAAAATTTCAATCAGGCAGAACATAAGCGAGTGAAGCGACATACTTTATCCATACCTGCCAATTTTTACGCATTTGGCGTAAAATGTTATTTCTATATTCAAAGTGGTAATAAAGTGTATGCTTTCTATATAACCCTTGCATTTATAAACTTAATTTATAATCTTTTTGATCCACCACTATTTAAAAAGAAATAAGTATATATATCAGTCTGTAATACTGTCGTGGAAGTCTGTACAAGCATTTTCAAAATACAGCGCATGATTAGCCTAAAATTGAAATTTAAATTCAGTTACTATCAGTGGGGAAACTCATCCTCGAAAGGAATAAAAGTTGGCAGGTATGTTTATCTGATTTCTTTTCTAAGAATGGTGATATTAAGCGCTCAAAAGAAATTAATTTTACTATACTTCCAGAGATACCAACTTGATCCAAACAGCTGATAAATAATTTCGAGTGGTACTGTTTTAATACAGGATTCTTGGTTTAGCGATTTCGATTTATAGGGGTTTTACTCACCTTTACATCGAAATAATTCAATAACTTATGCGTTACGCCATTTTTTTCCAGATGCATCAGAAAAAACTGACAAAATTAACCGAAAATCTGCATATTTTAGTTTGAAGTTTTCTATCGTTTTGTAAAATATTTAGTCGAATCCGGTGTGGTTGGCACCTCTGTATTTCTAGTGGTTTGTAACATGTGTGGAGTAAGTAAGTGCAATGATGCCAACTTATCCGAATTCGAATACAATATTTTAAATATCGATCGAGAAATACGAGCTAAAATTTGTAAATTTCGATTAATTATGACAACTTTTGAAAGGCTCAACACGGCTAGACTATACCTGGGTTGGATGTAGAAAAGGATCTTGGCTCTTCGTTTTTGTACTCTGTGCTGTGAGAGAATTTTCTAATGAACTTAATTGTATTTCCAGATTTCACGAAGATTGCAATATCTCGGTGTCTGCTGCAGAAGGCGGCAATAAACTGATTCGTCGGAATTAAGAGACGATGAATAAAGGCGAAATTAGAATTCCAAATTGATATATATATATATAT
>NC_092209.1:4280286-4288484 GCF_043381705.1 Parasteatoda tepidariorum
TAGGCAAAGTACAAAAATATATATATAATAGTAGAGGTCGAAACCCGATTGTCATAATTATAAGTAATGGTGAGATACAATTAAAAAGTGAAGTAAAAAAATCCGAGTAAATAATAAGATAAACAATCAATGGAGGCCCGGGATAGCCTGGTTAGTAGGGCCCTGTGCCTATGTCCAAAAGTTCGTGATTTCTATTTAATTTATTACAAAATTTATTAGCAAATTTAATTAAATGAAAGGTGCTGATGAGGCTATTATATAAATGACATGTATTCCTGAGAAATACAATTGTTATTCTGAAAAAATGTTTATAATATAAATTTACACTTTTTGTGACTACCAGATTTCGTTTTAAACGACTGTTTATATTAATTATTTGTCATTATGTAGTAAAATAATGTTTAAAACTTATTTAATGAAGTAGATGAAATAGCTACCAAATAATTAAGTGGTAGCTACATACCTGCCAACTTTTAAGCCTTGCGATGATGATTTTCCCCAGTGGTAAAGATATGGAATGTAATTTACAATTTTAGGCAGAAACATTTGTTGTGTTTTGAGGTGGCTACTGCGGACTTTCCTTAAAGTATTCCATATTATTATACATACTTAATTTTTTTAAAAATAGTGGTGATTAAAAAGATTATAAATTTAGTTTATAAATGCAAGGAATATATAAGAAGCATACATTTTACTACCACTTTAAATATAAAAATAAAATTTTCCGCTAAATGCGTAAAAGTTGGCAGGTATGTAGCTATATCTCTTTAATATTCGCGGCTTTTTAATGTGTCTGATTTATAATTAAGTTATTGAAACCCGTTTCTATGAACTTACGTGATGCAAACTCAGCGATTACGGGAAAGAAGTGACGTAATGAACTGAAGTACAAAATTAATGGTGAAAATCTCTTAAATTTCTATGAACAAGAGCTGTTGTTGTTGTTGTTTCTAATCCCCAAGAGGTCCATCCCAATTAGACCAAATCCATAAGTCCAGAAAGTCTAAAAACAGATGAGGTTTTGAAAAAACCTCGTCGATCCTAAAATCGATACAGTTTAGAATATGCTCGGGCGAAGCCTGAGCAGTCCTACATTTAGTGCAAAGTCCAAAAGTCTTCTGCCCCTGAACATACGAGAGACACCTCAAGTGACCACTTGCAAACTGAGATAAACAAGTCTGCTGGCTTCTAGGGTCCCTCAAAAAGCAAGACACTTCCAGGTCGTTTTCTGAAATACCAACTATGCGGAGGTGGAACCCTCCAGAGGTCCATAAACATTTTTTTGCACTCTGTAAAGACCTCATTGAAAGTGGAAGGTAAATCTGGCTGTAAAGGTTCCAAAGAAGCATCATTGAGTCCGCCATCTCGTTACCTTTGATTCCAACGTGTGATGGAATCCATTGGAAGTGTACCCCAAAGTCCGCTGAGAGCCTGAAGAGCATCCCCAAAATTGAAGCCGCAGCCCTGTCTCCAACATTCATCCAGTTGCTAAGGTGTTGGATTGAAGATTTGCTATCCGTCAGTATCCATATTAGCTTAAAAAGTCAGGCTCAGCAATATTCTCAACATGTCTTAGGCCATATGAACAAGAGCATCGGCACCAAATGATTTTGAATAAAGTTAATGCTTATTTTGAGAGGACAAAATGTTAAAAACGACCTTGATCTGATAACGCAACGCCAGTGGAAAGTACTACAAATAATAATAGAAAATTATTTTAATATTTTTCTATTCTAACTACCCAAATTTTCAGACGATTCTGGAGTTATTTTTTATTCTAAAACAGGGGTTCAATAACCGACTCAATCAATCGACGATTATCAATGCCTAACTCTGTACCCTTGTAATTTTTAACCTTAGTCAAATGATCACAAACCTCCCATGGTTAGCCCGATGGTAAGGGAATCCTAACTCATACTCCGTTTACCACAGAGGATATTTCACCACTGTGGTCGGTGTTAGCCGGGAGCAGAATTCGTGTCAACGAGTCACATTTTGGATTCGAACCTGAGCCACATCATTTGGAGGCGAATACTCCATCCCCTGATCCACCGAAGCTCATAATTGAGTTATCGGAGGGAATTACGCACAAACCTCTTATATTTATTGTGATACATCAAGTAAGACAAATAATTAAAATTAATATTAGTATTAATCCTAATTAAAATTAATATTAGTATTAATCCTAATTATGGTAATCTAGTAGTCGTTATAGTCATGCATTATAGTAGTCTTAAATTAATATTAGATTAATAAGATAATATTGCATGATAATTAAAAACATAATAATAACGTAATAATTAACATTTCCATACACGGCAGCTTCTTTATTTTTTTAAAGTTTAAAGAATTATGAAATTGTAATCTTTGACTTTTTTTTTTGGTTAGGTGTGTTTGGTTTACAGTGATTTCGGACACAACTACGTGTAATCAGTTTAAACATGTAAGACAGTTAAACACCAACACAACAACGACTATTTAAACAGCAGTCAAAAATGTAAGACTTCCGCATCTATATTAAAAATTGATATATCGTTACCGCTTTCAAGATAATGGATTTGTCGTGAGAGAAACAGTACCCACACGCACAAATGAGTTAACATGTTATATATGCTGGTAAATTGAAACTATATTTTTGTAGTGGTAGATACACTACAGACCGTTAGTACTTCTTGCATTATCATCTAGGGATTAGCATCTATGTTGAAATTCAACTAAATTGTGAGAGATAATTTGGAATAATACTCACCTTTTACTAAAGCTATTAAATGTCATTTAATTTTCTTTAAACTGCTACAACGTATAGATATGACTGTTTTTTTCTCGATAGACTGTAAATACTGAAGTACAGGTAACAGGCGACTAAAAATGCAAAAAGTGCTGACTTAATTTAAAATTTACGTAAAAAATCAATATTGGCAAATTATTATGGCGTATTTTTTCAGTTTACTATTCAAAGCGAATGCAAAAAATTTCATATAAATAATCTAAAGTACAAGTAATAACGGTAAATACGATTGAATAGTTAAAGATATGATAAATTTTAAAAAAAGGGAATTGAGTTTCTACCACTTTTTACATAAATAGTCACCAATGCCATTCCTGAGTTGATAACAAAGAACAGTTAGTTCATACTTGCCAACTTTTACGCATTTGGAGTGAAATTTTATTTTTATATTTAAAGTGGTAGTAAAATGCATGCTATCTATATATTCCTTGCATTTTTGAACTTAATTTATAATCTTCTTAACCACCACTATTTTTAAAAAAATTATGTGTATATAAATATATTTAATAGTGTCATGGTAGTCTGCATAAGTTGCTTAAAATTACAGCTTATGAAAATACTGGTGGAAAAACTATTTCAATATTAGATAATATTCGGGGGGAGTTAATCTATTCTCAATAATAATAATTCATTGTAAGGAAATTTATCACGGCGAAGAAGCAATTCAATATAAATATTGCATCCGTTAAAAACAATTAGTAGTTAGGGATTTTTATTATTCCCGGAAAAAAACTAAAAAAAGAAATTTATTGTTACCAGTTTTTACTTCGGTGCGCAGCCAAGATGAGACAATCTAGCGTGAAACGTGTTAAAAGAATATTGAAACGCGTTAAATGTACGTGAAACGTGTTAAATATACGTGTTAAAAGCAACCACAATGACTGCTAACCACAGCGAATGCTTACAAACAGTAAACATATGATGGATGGTATAGGGGCAGCTTCGCGGCCCAGGAGCCTAGTTTCAACTGCAAGACTAGACTAGAAGAACAGTGAGAGCTTATAAACTTTCTAGTTCAAACAGATATAACAGAAATATTTTTTTCATCCACCAATTCTCTTTTCCATTTTAATTTCATCCCTGAATGTAGAATATATGTTACCAGAGTACATGAAACGCAGTAATTTTATTATATGCATTGTATATACTTACAAACATTTTTAGGCAAAGTACAAAATATGCGAATTATTACATACTTTCACTATACATAATATCATACCTGCCAGCACTTCCGGATTTTGCGGAAGATTTTATTTTCATATTTAAAGTGGTAGTAAGTATATACTATTTTTTCTTTTATAAACTTAATTTTTAGATGATTTTGATCACCACTATTCTTACAAAAATTAAGCACATACATTAATATGCGTTACTATCATGGTTGTTAACTTAAGTTTTCTCAAATACAACGTATTTGTTTGCTTAAAATTGAAGTTTTAATACCACTGGGAAAAATGATAATGGAAGGGATTAAAAGTTGGCAGGTATGTAATATCTACACATGGTACATAATATCTAGGAATTTTATAGAATGACAAATGCTTCTGCTTACGGGCTGATACAACATGTGGACCACAAGTAATTTGTGCAGCATAGTGCTCCGTAAGCAAAGGGTTCAGGTAATTTATTTAAGAAAAAGGTGCTGATGAGGCTATTATATAAATGACATGTAATCCTCAAAATTACAATTGTTATTCTGAAAAAATATTCATAATACAAATTTAAACATTTTAAGATTACCAGCTTTTGTTTTAAAAAAAAATTTATATAGAATACTTGTCATCAATGACTTGTTGGATCTAGCAAGAAGTTCATAAAATTAAATGAAATAGCTTCCAGATCATATGGTGGTAGCTATATCTCAATTAAAAAGACAGATTCTGAATTTATGCATAATTACGTTATTGATACCCGTTTCTATAAACTTACGTGATTTAGATTCAGCGGTTGCGAGAAAAAAAGTGGGGGAAATCTTAGATTTCTATTAACAAGAGCATCGGCACCAACTGATACTTAATAAAGTTAATGTTTATTTTGGGGGTTAAAATGTTTAAAACGAGCTGGATCTGATAACTCCAAGAAAGCGGAAAATCCAACAAATAATAAATATATTTTTCTATTGTAACTATCCAAATTTTCAACCGATTCTGGAGCAAATATTTATTCTAAAACTGGCGTTGAATAACCGATATCTAGGGATAACCGACATTTTGCATTAACATCTAGGGATTAGCTTCTATGTTGAAATTCAACTGAAATGTGAGGGGTAATTTGGAATAGTACTCACCTTTTATAAAAGATATTAAATGTCATTCAACAAAATTTTAGTTTTAAATAAAAGTATGCCTTTCATCGTAATTTATGAATGAAAAATTATCACGATTGAAATTAATATTCTTTAAATTCTTTAAAATTATTAGTGTTAAATATTGAATTCAAATAACTATTCCATCTAATATTCTTGAAAGGAAATAAAACTTCTTACATGTAATCATTTATTGCAAGAGTCCTATTGTCTGCTTCAGAAATGTATTTTTTGTTGTATTTTTATACGTTAGTTATATCGTTCTGTCCAAAATGTTCCATCAATTAGACGTGTGAAACAAATTTACAATTATATTTTACCTACTTTTAAGCGAATTTCTTATTTAAACAGTTTACTTTAAAGATAGTCTTACAAAGTTTCTATTTTTTTTAATTAAATATATTACGTAGCAATAATTGAGTGCATCTGGTTTATAAATATAGGTAGCAATAGTTGAGTGCGTCTTATTCATAAGTTTAAGTAGCAATAGTTGCGTGAGTCTTGTTTATAAGCTGTTACAAACTTGAATGTGTCTGGTTTATAAATACGTTATTGAAACCCGTTTCTTAAACTTACGTGATGCAGACTCAGCGGTTACGGGAAAGAAATGAAGTAATGAACTAAAGTACAAAATTAATGGAGAGAATTGTTCGATAGTGTGAAATTTTAAAAATCCTTAAATTTCCATGAGCAAGAGCATCGGCACCAAATGATACTGAATAAAGTTAATATTTATTTTGCGAGGTTTAAATTTTAAATATGAAAATTATTTGTATTGAATTTTGAGTATATTTTACGTCACCACTGTGGTCGTTGTTAGTCTAGAATGGATTCATATCGGCAAGCCATCAGTGGGATTCGAACCCAGTGCGCCACATTGTTAGGCAAACGCTCTATCCGCTGAGCCACCACGGATCTCTATTAACCCCTTAGCGCATTTGTCCGTATCTGACACGGGTGAAAGTTACCACATGCCCGTCGTACGGACAATCTTGTAATTCGCGTTATTTTATTTCGAATACCCGAATGAAATCCGTTCTCGCAGAAATGGATAGCCTGGATTAGAATTATATTTATTCACTATAGATGACACAACTATGCAGCATTTTTCTTGTGTAAACCACGTGCTTCATTTGGATGATTAGATATTTTCATTTATAAATTTAATTTATTGATTATCAATTGACTTTTTCGAAATATTAATTTGATTTTAATATTTCGAAATTCAAAATAGACCTGTTATCAAATTGTTTCAACTTTGCTTGTACATTTTTTCTTTGGCTTTTTACACAACCCCCGCTCCCTAGTCACCCTCTAAAACTGAAATTGATAAAAAAATAACTTACACTATACCTATCTATTCATTTTCTGTCGGGGAACTGTCCTTGCATCAGAAAGGTTCTGGGTTTGAACCCCGGGTAAGGCATGGATGTTTTTTCCTTCTCTGTACTATCTGTCCTTACTGTGGGAGCCAACTAATATGGTGCCCCTGTAAGAGAGGTCAACAAATGACGGGTGTTAACACTGGCGGACATTAGAAAAAGAAGAAGAAAAATTTCTGTCCAAAAAAATCTCGATCATTTTTCTTCAAGAAAGCTCGTGCTTTAAGAGATTAGGTACATGAAGAAAATAAAGCATAATTTCATAACGTAATAGTGTTATTTATCTATTTTTCCCGTTAATTTTTTTTTTAAAGTTTCAATTAATTTTCTTACTTCAAAAGTCACTCTTGGCATTCATTTAACTATAATTCAATCTTAATAAAAACTTCTCTCAACGCCGTAAAACAGCTTACTCGTCAATAAACTTAAATAACACTCTGGTTTCTCATTCGATAGGAATAGCGCGCTCAGCAGTCATTTCTACTTTACGAATTCCATCATGAATATCAGAATCTGAGAAAGATTGAATTTACGACTCTCTTCTTTTCAACGTTTTCAACTTTTTCTTTTATCCAGTTTTTTTTTTCAGTTCTGTACTGACAGTTTCAATAAAGTTATATTTACTTTTTTTAGATAAAGAAGGAAGAACTTCAAAAGAAAAATAGTTTTACAGTAATATCGTATATTTCATTAGTTTTTTTTTTATTATTATTATTATTTCGTACTTAACAAGGATGTAAGAAATAATTTTAATTTTTCCTTTGTAGATATTGGTTGAATTCGATATTATTCCCTATTAACATAGTTGCCAACTTTTACGTTTAAGCCATAAGGATTTTTCTTGTTTTATCAAAACGTATACTTTAACCTTTTCGGGACGGACGAGTCATAAATGTATTCGTACGGAATCAGAATGGAACAAAATAACAAGCGGTAGCTTAAGTTTGGACAAGGCTTAATTTTTATAATTTAACAGTCTTGTTTTTGCCTTCTCTTTAATTCTAACATATCTTATTAATGATTTGTTCAAAGTGGAACTATATAAGTTTTATTTTGAATTAAGTAGTGATATATTAAGTAAATCAAACTCCTCCCCCAAATAAACTGCTATAAAAAAATTTGCCAACCAGTTACTTTTTTCTTTTTTTTTTACCCTGATAAACGTCACCCTGAGTAATGCATAATTACTCTCCCGTCTCGAAGAGGTTAACCGTTTGCTTGCCGGACTTTTATTTTGCAGGCATGGGAAAAGCACCTTTCAGAAGAAAATAAGGTAGTAGCAGCTTTGCATATAAACTGATGTTTGTAGAAAATGCAACACCATGAAGGAATCATCAGAATCAAATGAAATTCGCAGCAAATGTCAATTATAGGATATTATGCAAATTAATAAAGTTTCAGAGCCATCGCGCGTGCGTGGCGCGCGCAGCGCCCTCTGAATTGATGCTGAAAGCGTATAAATAAAGTGCTGTAGCGGGACGTTGAAAATAGTCTATGATTATTTGTTAGTGGCAAACGTTTAGTGAGACCTGAGTATGCCTCCACGACGGAAGAATAAGAAATTCAAGCAACTTACGGAGTTTGAACGAGGGAGGATAATCGGCCTTCGAGAAGGAGGATTTTCCTATCGCGCAATAGCAGCTCGTATGCAGCGGAACAGTTCCACAGTGATGCGAGTTTGGAAGCAGTGGACCGACGAGCACCGAACAACTCGAAAAACAGG
>NC_092209.1:4288981-4319267 GCF_043381705.1 Parasteatoda tepidariorum
TTTCGACAACCATATTCTTAAATTAATCGTAATTTATTAATTTAAAAATTTATCATAGCAAACAATAGATTTCTGACAGATTATGCCTACATTTGCAATTAAGTTATTTTAAGAACATATTTCTGTTTGCTATAAATTTATGTAAGAATTTTAATTTTAGAATTTCTCTCTTGCAAGAAGTAGTTTTCAAAAATAGTAACTTTGATCTGAAAATCTTTATAAAGCCTTTACTTTATTTGAAAATCTTTTCTTTATAATATAAAATTTAGTAGCGAAAATGGAATATTGTTTGATAAATAATGACTTTATTGTTTACTTCAATTGCTAACTATATCACACATAAAAGGATTTATGTATTCTTTCCTAAGAAGATTCTAAATCGTAAGGAAAATCAGAATAAATATATATCAGAATATATATATATATATATAAAAGGAGGAAGAAGAGCGTGCTTAAGAACATAATCGTAGAGGTCGACCCACGAGTGCCATAATTATAAACATCCAAAGAGCTAAGGTAATGAAGAGATACAATAAAAGAGTGAAGTAAAAAAATCCAAGTAAATAATACGATAAACAATCAATGGGAGGCCGGGATAGCCTAGTTAGTAGGGCACTGGGGCATGTCCAACAGTTCATGGGTTCGATCCCCGCCGACCGAAGACTCCCGGTGTAGAAAATGGTGACTGACGCACGTTAAATCTGTCTAGTCGCAAAGTCCTCCATGTTCCCATAACAAATCAATACCTCTGGGGGTACTGACAAAGGAGTTTCCTTGTCTTCTGGATTGGTTCAAAATTACAAGGCAACGAAGTTGAACATTAGTAGTCGTAAACCAGGGCTAAAGAGAATAGAAGAGCTAGTTCATTCCGCTCTTAGAGCTGAAGCTACGATTTCCCTCCTCATGACGTCACGTTACACACAGATCTCGGAGATCACACGCAAAGATAATATGAAAACTTTGTATCATTCTCTCTATAAAAATAAGTTGACTTTTTCTTGATATTAGCTTTCAAACTTTAAGCAATTAACATATTATGTCCTTTCAAAAACATATAGTTTTAAAAAAACTTTTTGGCCAAAATATTAAATTAAATACCATTTTAAACTAATAAAAATATTTTAATAGTTGTCGTAAATGACGCTATAAATGCTTTATTTTAAAATTTTCAGTTTTAACTTTTATTATTAAAAGAAAATAATGCATATATCGACACTTTTTTAGCTACTTATTGTTCTATAACAATAACTCGTAAAGTTAGGTTAAATTTAAAATCTTGGTTTAAAATATGCTGTCAATGACAATTTGTTTATACTTAATCATTAGGAAACAACAACTTTAAGCACTAATTATTCTAACAAAATAATAATTTAGGTTTATAAAAATATTAGAAATTTTAATTTTAATTAATTTTTTATCTTAATTTTTTATTTAAATTTAAAAGAATATAATTATATTAAGAAAATAATTATATTATAATTTAAAAAAATAATAAATATTTAGAATAACTACGTTAAAAACTATGTTATGAAACTAGGAGAACTTTAACTATTAATTATCTATACTTTTCATTTAAGTTTTTATTTTCTTTGACTTATTCATTTTTTAATTTTTTCATCTGCCTTTTTTTTAGAAGTAGCTGGGAGTTTCGATCAAGATGGTGAATTCTTATAAAATTTCTGAAATGCAAAATAAGCGCATTGCTGTTTTATTCACTGCGGCGGGATATCGTCCCTCTATTTCACTTATAAATTCTTTGATGACACTTTTTGATTTTCTGTCCCATGCACACTTTGAAAAATTATCTCAAGTTCCTGACACATTTCTATCCATGCTGCTGACTGAACAATTAGATAAGAGAGCACTTGGTAGAGTTAAAGCAATTTTAAAATCATTCTAATCGGCCATCTAAGCAAACGATTTCTCATATCATCTTCATAATCTTGTTTTAAGAAATGCTTACTGCATATTCGTTCATATTTAATATTAACTGGGTCATTTCGTTTACAATGTTGAACTTACTTTAGGGAACACGTGGAAAATTATATTTTTTCCTTTTGTGTTTCTATCAGAATTTTTGTAAGTTTCAATTGCACAAACTGGCATTTCATAAATAATTTCAAATTTTTGTAATTCACTTCACAAAACTAAAAAAATCATTGTAGGAAACAAAGAATGTCTTGGAATATGTCACAAAATGGAATGCTCCAATATTAGTTAAAGTTAGTTAGACCAAACGCTTCGTTCTTGAAGTAAAAGCTCAAGGTTTGCGCCACCGTGACGTCACAGGCAAAAATCGGAGGTTTGTCAAAGCGAGAGTTTCTTCAAAAGAGTGAACTAGCCCTTCTATTCTCTTTAGTCCTGGTCGTAAACCCAATAATGGATCGGTTGTTCAACGACTGATATAAATCTTGCACATACACATCAGAAAGGAAAAGAGGTAAAAAATCTCCTAGCTTCAAGAACAGAAAAACATCCAAGACAACCAGAGTTTTTTTTTTTTAAACTGATATAGCGTAAAGATATAATTGCTCCTTACTCGATAAGAAGTTAATACTTATGTACAGTTAACCGGGTGGCCACGGTGATTAAAAATGCAAAAAGTGCTGAAGAATAAAATTCAAAATTTTATTTAAAAACTTTAAAATTAGAGTAAACCTTTTATAGCATATTATTTTCAGTTTATTTTTGAAAGTGAATGCAAAAAAATTCATGTGAATAATCTAAATTACAAGTCATAATAGTAAATACGATTGAATGGTCAAAGGGATTATAAATAAATAAAAGCGAATTGAGTCCTGCTACCACTTTTTACAAAAACAGTCACTTGTGGCATTCCTGAGTTGATAACTAAGAAAGTTAGTATTCAAGCAAAGTGCTTGTATCTTTTTAAAGGAATCATAACGACTGCTATTCATATAATGATGGATGGGACAGGGGCCGCTTTGCAGCTCACGTGTCCAGATAAAACTGCCAGACTAGACTAGAAGAACAGTTACAGCTTATAACTTTCTAGTCCTAACACCAGGTATAAATGAAATAATTTTTCAATCACTAATTCTATTTTCCATTTTATTTTCATCCCTGGATGTAGAATACATGTTACCGAAATGTACGGAACTGCGGCATTTTATAATATGCTAAGGCATTGTATATACTAACAGATATTTTTAGTATAAAAATATACAATATGCGAAGCTTTTAGATTTTTTAGAACAATATTTAGTACAAAATATGCGAATTATAACATACTTTCGCTATAGGCATGGTATATAATACCTATGAATTTTATACAGTGACAAATCCTTCTGCACACTTGCTGATACAACATGTGGACCACAAGTCATTTGTACAGCATCGTGCTCCGTAAGCAAAGGGTTCAGGTAATTTATTTAAGAAAAAGGTGCTGATGAGGCTATTATATAAATGACATGTAATCCTCAAAATTACAATTGTTATTCTGAAAAGATATTCATAACATAAATTTACACTTTTTAAGACTACCAGCTTTTGTTTTAAAAAATAGTTTATATAATACTTAACATCACGTACTTGTTGGAATAATCGTAGAATAATCATAAAATTTAAAGAAATAGCTTCCAGATGATATATTGGTAGCTATATCTCGATTAAAATAACAGATTCTGAATTTATGTGTAATTACGTTATTGAAACCCGTTTCTATAAACTTACATGATTTAGATTCAGCGGTTGAGCGAAAAAAAGTGAAGCAATGTACTAACGTACAAAATAAATGGGGAAAATCTTAGATTTCTATTAACAAGAGCATCGGCACCAACTGATACAAAGTTATAAAGTTAATGTTTATTTTGGGGGTTAAAATTTTTAAAACGAGCTTGATCTGATAACTCCAAGAAAGCGGAAAGTCCAACAAATAATAAATATATTTAATATTTTTCTATTGCAACTATCCAAATTTTCAAACGATTCTGGAGCAAATATTTATTCTAAAACTGGCGTTGAAGAACCGATATCTAGGGATAACCGACATTTTGCATTAACATCTAGGGTTTAGCATCTATGTTGAAACTCAACTGAAATGTGAGGGATAATTTGGAATAGAACTCACCTTTTACAAAAGATATTAAATGTCATTCAACAAAATTTTAGTTTTAAATAAAAGTATGCCTTTCATCGTAATTTATGAATGAAAAATTATCACGATTGAAATTAATATTCTGTAAAATTATTTGATTTCATTTATTGAAATTACATACATTTGCTGACTTGTGTGCTCAATATAGGCTTATAAGTCATTGTCAAGTAGAAAATACAGATAGAACAATTCAGAGAAAGACATCACACAGAATACATCCAGGGTTACGGCGGGATTCGAACCCGCTACCTCCACGCTTAACAGAGCGCTTGGACCGGCGATACCGCTCGGCCAGGGAGGCCCCTCTGTAAAATTATTACAATTATGATTTGATATATTTGTTGTAATTATTTAAACGTAGTGGTGGTCAAACTTATTTATAATTATTATTATAATTCAAAAATTTTAATGACATGACATGAGTTTCGGTGCCACTTTAAATACAAAATTTAAATCTTCCGGAAAAACCGGAAGAGTTGGCAGGTATGTATTTGATTGCATATTCATAATTAATTTGTTTTCTAAACTAGGTGAAGTAGCTACCAAATAATGAAGTGGTAGCTATATCTCATTTAAACTCATAGATTCTGAATTGTGTCTTGTTAATAATTACGCTATTGAAAACCGTTTCTATAAACTTAGGTGATGTAGACTCAGCGGTTACGGGGAAAAAAGTGAAGCAATGTACTAAAGTACAAAATTAATGGGGAAAATTGTTCGATAGTGGTAAATTTTGACAATCCTTAAATTTCCATGAACAAGAGCATCAGCACCAAATGATGCTGAATAAAGCTAATGTTTATTTTGGGAGATTAAAATTTTAAAAACGAGCTTGATCTGATAACGCAACGCCAGCGGAAAGTACAACAAATAATCTAATATATATAATTCTCTTACGCGGCTCCCAAATTTTGGCTGTATTTCTTTTCCGCTGGTGGCAACAGTTTTCATTTTTAAAGAAGTACTTTGTACAACTAAATAAGATTCTTTTTACAACACTTAAATATTTACTTTATTTTCTTCATATATACAGAGAACAGTCGGCAAAGAATTCTGTTAGGTTAAAAAACATTTCGCTAAAAAAAAAAAACGAATTCTAAAATAAATAAAAATAAACAACTTAAAAAATAAAAGTGCTGTTGCCAGCCGTAGAATTTTTTGAAAGTTAACTTAGCAACATAAATCAAAATGACATAGAAGCGCAACTAGATCAAAATTATGATACCTGAGCGCTTGACGTAACAAATCCTTCAATTCTAAAAGTGTTGTATCGCCAAATGCCCAAATTAACAATTGTGTTCTTAAAGAAATTCTATAAAAAGTTTTAAATAAACAACCTACTTCTACAACTGCTTCTTGAAGAACTTGGCTCATTGATTAAAAATATTGTTTTAATTTTACAGTACTAACTTTACTTCTACTTTCATTATTGCTATGACCCTCTTTCATTACATTTTACAACTTCATGCTAAATTTGAGGACTTTAAGTTGTTTTGTGGTTGAATACTGACATTTAGAAATGTGTACATAAAAAAAATAATATTTAGAGGTTAAGAGTTGCCTCAGAAAAATTTGAATTGTTGACATTGAACTTAACAATGGAAACAATCGTTTTTGTGAAAAATTGAATTGTATTGTTGACATCAAAACTAAAAATATTGTGTTTCAACTTAACAATACTACCTTAATTTATACTTTAGAATTGCCTCGGAGAAATTTGAATTGTTAGCAATGACTTAAACAAAAAGTTTTATTTTAACTGACAAATACTATATTATAATTTTAACTTTTTCTATGACTATACTCATTTTCTTACTCTTTTCTTTGTTTTTTATACATTTTATTTTTTTGTGATAAAATAAAAAACTTATAGTTGTTCTGCTTCTGAACACTGATGAAAACACAAAATGATGGGCTTCATCAACAATCAAAAATATATACATTTATTTTACAAATTCCATATTATTAAGGTGGCGCCCTTCAGAGAATTAAAAATACAAAATTATCTTCATCAAAGCCGATGCTTTACATCCGGCGTTCAGTGGCAGACTACTATTTCATATTGTTTTACAACACATGACTTTAGCCCTCTGGTGGGAAAGACTTTAAAACAAAACTTACAACAGTTACTTTTCTCAACAACATAAATTTAGAATAGTGTGATTAAACAAAATATGTGAACTGTTTGCAATTTCAAATTAATATTGAAATGTACAGGTTTAGAATTTTCTACAGTGAAAAGTTTTTGGAACTTCAGTATTCAAAACAGTATACAAAAGCTAGACGTTAAGAACGTATCCAATGAGCGAGCAAAGCGAGCATTGGATTGCGAAGCAATCCGAAATGAACTGCGAAAGCAGTTCCGGGGGGTGGCGAGCGGCAGGGGGCGAAGCCTCCTAGTAATAATAAATTATTTTTATATTGTAATTATCCAAATTTTTTGGCGATTCTCGAGTTATTTTTCATTTTAAAACAGACGTGTTGAATAACCGAGTCATGCATCAGAAAGTAAAAAGGCAGAGTTACTGGGCTAATATTTTCGTTCATGAGATCAATATTAAAATCGGAATTAAAGTTAATTTAGTATTCAAAGATACCAACTGCTCAGGACACGCCAAAATAATTCGAAAACGATAAGTATAGTTCGTTCACCAGGAGTTGGCACTTGGCTCCACCTCCTCGGACGCAGAATTCATTTCAGCGCGGGGAAGTAAGAGGGAAAACATTTCCCCGCTTGAAATCGAGATAACCTGTAATGCGCGCAAAGCCTCCACGCGGTTTTTTATAGGTAGTCCAATCAGACCTCTATCAAAGCAAACCAGTTTACGAAAGAGCCCTTTAATAGAAAATCTAGTAAAAAATAAGAAAGTGGTACCAAATATATGTCTACGAATTTGTTTAATTTTTGAATATGATTAATTTGTATTATTTACTTGTCTACCGCTACAGATTCAATTCTCAAATATATATGACAAATTCCTCTCAGTCACTTTTAAAATAGAATTTGGTTTCATGTTCTCAAACTTCTCACTTTTTTAATAGTCTGCGCAGACTACTTATAAGAAACCGTGTGGAGACTTTTTGATGTAGAAGGTGAGGGCCAAACACAAACAGAGAATTCGTTTTCAGTCACTTATTTCGCTTTATCATCAGCTATTATACCTTTCGTTATTCTAGCTAATTTATATTTAAAAACTTTTTCCCAGCAAAATATTCCATAAAAAAAGAGAGAAATATCAACAAGTTTATGAAATAAAATGCACATGTTCAAAATATACACATGAAGATAGCTAAATAAACATTTTTGTCATACGATCGCCAAATAGCAGCCTTGTTCACATCCTTCTCCCCAAAATAGCGAAAGAGTATCATCCGATACCACGTGATGAAGGCGGAGCCAAGTGCCAACTCCTGGTGAACGAACTATAACTACAAACTACATTTTGCAAATGTTCGATTATTTTTGCTTGCTTTTTAAAAGGTATAGTATGACTCGGCTACTAAAAAGTGGAGAATGATATAAGCCTACGAATTATTTAGAAATAGTGGTGGATAAAAATCTACTAAACTGAATTTATTAAACCAAGAATCACAATTGATAAACGACCACTTTAAAATATTTATTTGCTGTCCGGAACAAGTTGGCATCTCTGAGTAGTTAGTGAGAAGAAGCTGATGGTATTTTGGACCTTGAAATGAAAAAATACCTGAATAACATCTAAACAAAGTTCTCAATAAAGTTATTTATATCTATATTTTACGGATTTTCACTTTTAAAGAAAATTGTCGGCCACATGCTTCTAAGAAAAAGGGGAAAAAAACGAACAACAATTTGTTAAAAGAGTGGTTCAACCCTCATTGACGTTAAATTCTTCTACATCTGAAAAGTTAAAACGAAATATTCAACTCAGAATAACCGCAAACGCACTCTATAATGCAACATTTTAAAATACCAAAAGTGAAATTCTATAATAAACTACGGCATTCTCAGTATTAGGCAATTTTTTGTATATTTATAGAAAGAAACAACTGAGATGGCCTAAAGTATTTTGGTATTTAAACTGCTCCAAGCTTTATCAACAACTTCCTTTCTAATATCTTTAAAAAAAAAATAACACTTTAACGATAACTTGGATAAATAAAAATTGGCAATGTACAGCTGGATGGAATCCAAATGCCTTTTCAACAAAAATAAGAGCTGACAACAAAAGCAAAGAAAAATGAGAAAAATAAATGCCTTAACAGAAACATGTTGCATACGTAAAAGACAAAGTTTGCCAAGAAATTCTATCAACTTGACTTGTTACGCGTTGCTTATATTGTTTTACTGTAATTTTATATTCCGGAAAATGATTAAATAACTTTTATTATTCTTATCGTCATATAATAAAATACAACATGGTAGCTATGAACTAATTTAAAAGGCTCTCTACTTTTATATTTGATATTCTTAAAATATGAAGTTTATAATCATGCTAGGCTACTGTTGCAAAAATGCAACATAATAGAGAGATTTTGCAAAGCGTTATGGTTCCCCATAACTCTAACTTCAACACTATTTGAAATACCTACAGCATGTGCAAAATTTCCCTACATCACACTCTTGTTAAGAAGTAGAGAATAAGGTTATCGTTAGGGTTAAAGTAAAGCAAACACTATGCATAATCTCACCATTGTTAGGTGTTTGTCAGTTATGGATGGTTTTATTTTTATTTCATAACAGTCGTTGGACAGCCGACCCAATTTTGGGTTTACGACTACCAATGCTCAACTCTGTATCCTTGTAATTTTGATCCAAATCCAGAAAACAAGGGAACTCCTGGATCAAGTATTGGGAGAATTTTGCCTCTGTGGCGGACTTTTTGATGGAACTAACCCGCATTTGCGTTACATAAAGAGGAAGACCGCGAGAACCTCCCACGGTTAGCCTGACGGCAAAGAGACTCGAAATCATGATCTGTCTACCACTGAGGATATTTCACGTCAGCACAGTGGTCGATGCAAGCCGGATGCGGAATTCGTATCGAACAGCCCTCGCCGGGATCGAACCCCGGTTCACCTGATTGGAAGACGAATGCTCTATAACCTGGACCATCGCGGCTCCGTTATGGATGGTTGATCATGTACAGCTAAGCACAGGTAGCTCTAGGGCAGTGGTTCTTAACCTTTTTAAGCCGCGACCCAAATTTGAGAAATATGTTCATGTCGCGACCCAAAAAAAAGTCAAAATTAAGCTGAGTAAGCCACAATGACTTCTTCTAGGAGGTGTTGGTATTACTTATTATTTGGTGTATTAATAACTTTTTTGGTTCGACTCAGCGCGACCCAAGAAATATGCTTCGCGACCCAATTTTGATTCGCGACCCATAGGTTAAGAACCGCTGCTCTAGGGGTTGAAATTCGTCGTAAGACTTCCGGTTTCCTACTTCCGATTGATTTTTACGCTTAAGCTTGAAAAGCATCCAATATGATTACATTTGAAGTGTTTACAAAATAACGAGTTCTTTCAATTTAAATTTCAACGAAACAAATAACAAAGGCATTCGGAAAACTCCGCAAACATGCTGTGCCGCAACCAGAATAATTACAAACGGTGATATTTTGCACAATTATAGCCAAATAAGGGATAACACTCAAAACATGACAAACCTTACCTTCATTCATCCTTTGATATTAATTTTCTTAAATTTCTTTTAGGCTCACAGCCAGTTAAAATTTTTAAAATTACAAGGAACTCTCCTGAATGATAAAATTACGTGTAAATTTAAACACAAGTTACAATAGTAAAACTCTCTACAAAATTAAGCCTTGTCGTAAGCATATCACAAGGGGAGTGATACACCGGAAATTTTCTAAATTTCTTCCGGTTTTAGGAAACTTGTTATTGTTTATCCACCATCCACTCGAACTTCGATCTCTCGAAAACCACGTGATGTCAAGAAAATATTTTTTTCCCTTTGCATTACATATTCACCTACTGTTAATTTGAATTCCTTATGTTGAAGAGTTTCTTTCAAAACCTTGTTGTGTCGAATTTTTTTCGAAATAGAAAATTAATTTTTTCGGGGAAATCACAATATAAATTTATTGTAAACCAATTATTTTCTATTTAATTCATAATTATTTTTGTCCTTTCAAAAATAAAATTATCATTGCTGCATTTCGTCTTATAGTCGACTATCATTACATGCATATTTATTAGTAGTTATTGCTATGTTTCATAACTCTTCTTTTTAGAGTAATATTTTACAATATATTGTTCTACTTTTGAGATCACATTTACAGACGTGCCAACTTTTAATCCCTTCCATTATTATTTTTCCCAGTGGTATTAAAATGGAATTAAAACTTCAATTTTAAGCAAACAAATGCGTTGTATTTGAAAAAAATTAAGTTGACAACCATGATAGTAACTCATATTAATATATATAAGCTTAATTTTTGTAAGAATAGTGGTGATCAAAATCATTTAAAAATTAAATTTATAGAAGAAAAAATAGTATATATTTACTACCACTTTAAATATGAAAATAAAATCTCCCACAAAATGCGGGAGAGTTGGCAGGTATGCATTTAGTTGGGAACTTGTCATCTCGGAAACTAGCTATCTCGAAAATCTCTTGGCGTCCCTTCAACTTTGAGTATTTTGTAGTATGCAAGACATGATACAAGTAAACGAATGAATAATCAAGCAGACAAAACGAATTAAGTTTCTCTCCCTTTTTCCACATTTTTAGATTCCTTATTATCATTAAAAGGTAGTAAGTGTAATAAAATATGATACGTTTTTACAAAATCGTATTTTTATCATGCGCTTATTAATTTTAAATAAATTCTATTAGTCGTAAAATATTTATTATAGAATTTTTAATCTTAAACTGAAAGCTAATGAAAAAGTTTTTTAACTTTTTTATAACAATGCAGGGATTGTACGAACCCTGGATAATCTTTAAGGTGTAATAAAATTAAAATTATTCTTTTCTTTTCTTTTCTTTTAAATCTACATTTAAAACGTAGTTTTTAAAATTTTATTTTATTTTATTTTATTTTATTTTATTTTATTTTATTTTATTTCATTTTATTACTAAACCTTACGCAAGTCGCCTGCCTGACTTACGTGCTACGAATTTCATTAAACCATAGAAACAATTCTTCGCCAAGTAAAATTCTAAGTCGCAAAACGCCTTATTTGGCAGAGGTGGTCATTTTGCATCCATTCATTGACCTAGACATTGCGGCAGTTTGACCATTACTTAAAAGAACCTATCCGCACGGAATGTTAAAAACTTATCTGCACGCCTGCACGCAGTTTAAAACGACCTGACAAATTTTATACTTTCATTAACAGCTGGAAGAGAATTATTCCAATTGTTATGCAAATTGTTAAGTCATAAACTCGGTAGAGCATAATTAAATCGAAGATTTTACTACTTTTAGTCATTTTGAAGACAATAACAAAAACCTAGAATTTCCGATGAAACCTTTTATTGCTAACAGTGGTGACATTACTGTGGGAGTTCTATGCTTCAGTAATTTGTTCTGCTGTCGAATCGAGACATGACTTACAACATGAATAACATACTGTTTCCATGGCAACATATTATGATCATTTCGAGATGGAACAAAAATAAAAGTACTGGAACTACGTTTGTTCATATTAGATTATAAAAGAAAACAGAAATATAATATCTATTGAATCGTGTTAGATGTAACATTCATGTTAAATGTTATAAAGTAAATATTTGAATGTTTTATTTTTGCGGGTCTTATACCACATATTTACTCTGAAAATATAAATCTAGCGGCTATTTTCATATATTTTATTCAATTGAAATAGCTCTAATATTAAAAATTTAATAAATTAATTTCTGTAAACTGCCACATTTATTTTGTTAAACAAAAACTACGATTTAATTTGATTCAGTTCTATTCTTCTTTTTTTTTTCTCTGCAAAACTAATAAATAACATGGTTGACAGATATGTTTCGTTGATCTAAGATAATAAAAAAGAAGAAAAAACGGTGCAAAAATAGGTATTTCTTTACATATATTTTAATGTTAAAGATATGTTCTTTTGGACGAAAATGCTTACCAGTTAACTCATAAATGATCACATTTTGATAATGAAATTATGACAAAAGTGCAAGCAAATTAATTCCTAGACTTCAGTTTATTAAGAAAATTCATAATTTCATATTCATATTCAAATATATAACTTCATACTCAATTCCTAATTTCAATAATTAGTAACATTGTATTTCTAGGATATTATGGAGGAGCAGAACCACTGCTACTTAAAAGAAGAAACTTAGAGAATACTCAAAATAAATTTCTGAGATATATCACTGGGGCCCCCGGATCCATGAGAATGAAAAATCTAAGAAAAGATTCAAAAATCAACAAAAGAGATGAACACATAGCTAAACTAAGTGAAAATTTCTTCATTTCCCGTATCACTCGCCTGTGATACGGGCAACTTCTTTAAAAGCTTTGATTTTGAGCTCATCAAAGACACTATAAAAAATAGCCCGGTAACAGCCTTTTTCCTATCCGATGAGGTACAGTCCCTTAAATTTTGTAAATAGCTGTGAATAATTGTACATAATTTTTTACTCGATATTCATCGGTATATTTTTGTTCAGTTATTATCATGTTCCTATTTCTCAGAGGTCATGTGGCTACTGTGCACTTGCGAAGCTCGGGGGGAGGCGAGGCAGTCTGCCACAAAAACCTCTTCTCTCTCTTAAATTTGTTTGTTTAATCTCGCTACTTTCTTTCAATTTTCTCTCAGTAAATGTTACTGAACCCCAACAATTGCGCTTCGGTGATTTATTATACATTCCCAATCAGATGAATTAGTTAGAGTCCCTAATGCTAAGATAACTACCACATATGCATACCTGCCAACTTTTAATCCCTTCCATTATCATTTTTCCCAGTGGTATTAAAATGGAATTAAAACTTCAATTTTAAGCAAACAAATACGTTGCATTTGAAAAATCTTAAGTTGACAACCATGATAGTAACGCATACTAATATATGTGCTTCATTTTTGTAAGAATAGTGGTGATCAAAATCATTTAAAAATTAAGTTTATAAAGAAAAAATAGTATATATTTACTACCACTTTAAATATCAAAATAAAATCTTCCAGAAAATCCGGAAGAGTTAGCAGGTATGCATATGAGTAAACAACAGTAAGTATTCAAGCAAGGTGTTAGCATCTTTTAAAGCAACCACAATGACTGCAAACATAGTGAATGCTTACAAACAGTAAACATATTACATGGGTGAAAGCCCTTATATAGCAAGACGGAAAAGAGAAAAACCTGGTACGTAAAACATTTTTTTCGAAAAAAATGAAATATCTGTATGTATCAAGATTTCTTTTATAATTCTGGCATATATATAAAACTGCTTCTTTTCCAAGATAAAGTAGATATTGTTGAAAAATTTAAAAAAAGAATAAGTAAACTCCTCCCCGAAATTAGCTATAACTGAAATGGTTTTACATACCTGCCAACTCCCCCCATTTTTCGGGAGATTTTATTTTCATATTTAAAGTGGTAGTAAATATATACTATTTTTTCTTTTATAAATTTAATTTTTAAATGATTTTGATCACCACTATTCTTACAAAAATTAAGCTTATATATTAATATGCGTTACTATCATGGTTGACAACTTAATTTTTTTTCACATACAACGTCATACCTGCCAACTCTTCTGGATTTTCCGGAAGATTTTCTTTTTATATTTAAAGTGGTAGTAAATATATACTTTTTTTTCTTTTATAAATTTAATTTTTAAATGATTTTGATCACCACTATTCTTACAAAAATTAAGCACATATATTAATATGCGTTACTATCATGGTTGTCAACTTAAGGTTTCTCAAATACAACGTATTTTTTTGCTTAAAATTGAAGTTTTAATTCCATTTTAATACCACTGGGAAAAATGATAATGGAAAGGATTAAAAGTTGGCACGTCTGGTTTTACTACCAGCCTTTCCTCTTTTCCGTCTCGCTTTCACCCCTGACATATGATGGATGGGATAGGGGCAGCTTCGCGGTGCTGGTGCCCAGTCGAACAGTTAGAGCTTATAAACTTTCTAGTCCAAACAACAGATGTAAAAGAAATATTTTTTCAACCACTCATTCTCTTTTCCATTTTAATTTCATCCCTGGATGTAGAATATATGTTACTGGAATACATGAAACGTAGGCATTTTATAATATGCATTGTATATAGATATACTAACAAACATTTTTAGGCTATGTACAAAATATGCGAATTATTACATACTTTCGCTATATATAATACCTAGGCATGGTATACAATACCTAGGAATTTTATAGAATGACAAATGATTCTGTTTACGGGCTGATACAACATGTGGACCACAAGTCATTTGTACAGCATAGTGCTCCGTAAGTAAAGGGTTCAGGTAATTAATTTTTTAAAAAAAAGGTGCTGATGCGGCTAGTATATAAATTATATGTATTCCTCAAAATTACAATTGTCATTCTTAAAAAAAATTTTATAATAAAAATTAAAACATTTTGCGACTACCAGCTCTCATTTTAAACGATTGTTTATATATAATATTTGTCATCACTTATGTTGATCAATTCTTGGACCCATATTATTTATATAATTTACCCACAACTTTCCTGTCGACAAACAAGACTTTAACAGCATCACAGCACTTTTCGCAGATGACACTGCAATCGTAGTGAAGTCAAAAAACTCCAAGGAAATCGAAGTAAACGGACAAAAATCAAAACTACTAATCATTCAGCATAAAAGAAAAACCATCCTCCCCAAAAACCAAATTGTTCTCTTTAACCCGTTTTATCCCGAATATATATATTGAAATGATACAAAAAGTGGTAAAATATAGTAACGAAATTAATTGGTTTTTCTACAGTAAGAGCATTCAAAAAGTCTTTGATAGATCAAAAAGTACTTGCTCCTTATAATTCTAGATCTAATCAGAAATAACTAAATCATTGTGGTATCTGAGAATCTTTTAATTCGCCCAGATAAATGAAAATACTGAAAAAAGTTTCCCACCACAATGAATGTCTTTGAAAAAAGGAACTGTCCTAAATATATGACGCTGGGCGTTAACCGGTTAATGAAATTATTCCCATAGTCAAAAGAGCAAAATACCTTGGTCTGGTCATTAACAGTAAATTTAATTGGAAAGATCACATCAAAACAGTTATCAACAAAGCACATGCAGCCTGCCACAGATTACAAATCCTTCTTCAGAACCCCAAAATGGAACTTAGACTTAAACGTATACTCTACATCTCAATGATCCGTCCCATCCTGACTTATGCATCTCCAGCTTGGTGCAACATCACCACATCACTCCTTAAAAAACTCAAAACATGCCAGAACAAAATCCTCAGGAAAATAACAAAAGCAAGATGGTTTATCAGAAATAAAAACATACATCGCGACCTCAACATAGATTCTTTAGATCATCACATTGCAAACCTAAATTTCAGATTTTTTTTGAAAAAACCATAAATTGTGACACCGCAGGATTCAACGAAATTTTTACTTTTGAAAACTTAAGAGAAGACTTAAACCTCAGGCCGATGGCAGCTTACTTTTGTAGTGACGTAATTTTATCTAAAATTCAAAATATTTAAATTCCTTTTACTACAATTGCATTCCAATCTACCAGAAAGAACCACCCTAAAGATCACAATTCAAGATGAATGGGGAAAAGACCGCTAACGGCCCCAGGCGCCCAGATAGGTATTGATGATGATGATACGTTGATCAACTTTATCTTATTATTAAATTAAATAAACTAGCTACCACATATTATAGTGGTAGCTATATCTCATTTAAACTCACAGATTCTGAATTTATTTATAATTACGCTATACACGCCGGTTTCTATAAACTTCCGTGATGTAGACTCAGCAGTTACGGGAAAAAAAGTGTAGAAGTGTACAAAAGTAATGTATGGGGAGAACCTTAGATTTCCATGAACAAGAGCATGGGTACCAACCGATACTGAACACTAGGTTTACGGGAAGCGTCATTTTGACGCATTTCGAATTTTATAAGGAAACTTACAAAACCCGTTTGCATTTTTATTTTATCTCCTGTAATGACTTTTATCCATTGATCGAGGTAAAAATACATTGAAGATTGCGTCAATTTGACGCGATCGTAATTTAGACAAAATTTTGAGTAGACATGCAAACATCACATCTGTAATAAATAGGAATGTCCCGACAATACTTCGATCCGATATCGTTATCTCAAATGAAGCAAGCGATAAACAACTGTTGCCGATAAGCAATAATAGAAAGAACAAACGCAGAATGTCAATTGATGTGAGAGAGTCCGATTTTGAAGGATTCAGTTGCTTACTTCGAGTATTGAAATATAAAATACTAGAATATTTCATAAATAAATATTTCATATTTTCATTTTTTTTCTTATTGTATGTAATTACATTGCTTTCTAAGTGCAAAAATGCTAGCTGCTCCGGACACGCCAAAATAATTTATAAAAAACGGTCAATAACTACTAAGTAAATTTTGCAATAATAAAGTGGTGAATTATATAAACCTACAAATTATTTAAAAATAGTGGTGGATAAAAATCTACTAAATTAAATTTATGAAACCAAGAATCACAATTGATAAACTACCACTTTAAAATATATATCTGCTGTCCGGAGCAAGTTGGCATCTCTGCAATTAGATGAGTGGGAAGTTTTGAAGAGGAAATTTATCTGTCTTCGTGGTCGTGGTTGCAAATGTGCTGCCTGTCCAAAATTTTATGTACCGAAAAGGGTTATGTTCTGCTTAACAAGTTTCACTGCCAGCCCCATACCTGCCAACTTGTACGGTCGTTGAAAAAGATTTTACTAAGTGGTAGTAAAACAACGAATGGAAGAAACTTCTAAAAGCAAATCTAATAAGATATATATAACCATAGTTATCGAACAAATAGATCTCATGTACATATGTTTCTTAATTGTTGATTTGTCGAGGTAGTTTAAAAACATTTTTTGAAACTTTAAACTTCAGGATTTAATACATCAAAACGCTAATGTTGGCTAAGAAAATATTTTCTCAACTACCATTCAAGTTGACAGCGATGCAGCCCGGAAGTTTTCCAAAATAGTAGCATAACTACAAAATAACAACGGTTAACCCAATAACAATTTGAGATATATTTAATTTTTCTCGCACTACACATGACTGCTAGGTTTCATACCTATATGTTTAAGTTATTTGTAGGTAAAGGAGGAAAAATCATTTTAAATTTAAATTATTACATCAAATATAAAATATTAAATCATAAAATTTTCTGCCACTCAAAATATATTCAAATTATTATATTCTAATAAATCGGAACAAGCTGTCAATAATGGAATGGTACTGTAGAACTAGAACTTAATCGAAACAAACAAAACATCCCTATAAACTCAATGACAACTTTTTTTAAAGGTAACATAGAGCTAAAGGCATATCTACTAACTTCAAATTCAAGATCAACAGTCACAGTTAATGTACCGCCTGTTCAAAATGTACAATAAGTTCTAAAATACCATAAATATACAATGAAATATGATTCATAATTAATTATATTTTTCTTCCATACAATCTGTTAAAAAATTACTTAGATTGATACATCTTTTTGATGCATATAATTTTTAGTAAGTGCACTAGGGACTTTAACCCACCAATCCTTTTATATCTTTAACCCTTTCGAGAATGGTGAGTCATAAATGTATTCGTAAGGAATCAGGATGCTAAAAAATAAAAAGCAGTAGCTTAAGTTTGGGTATAGCTAATTTGGCAGATATATTTTTGCTTTCACTATAAATTTCTAACACATCCAATGCATGCATGTTAAAAGTGTAACTGTACAATTTTTAATTCGAACTAAGTAGTGGTGAATTAAATAAAGCAAGCTATCATTACCCCGCCCACAAATAAACTGCTATAAAAATAGTTTGGCTACGAGTTCTTTTCTTTTTTACCCTGAGTTTCGACACCCTGAGAATGCACATATAATTCGCCGTATCGAAAAGGTTAAACTAATTATTGCATGAATCGTTCACTGCTACATTAACATTCCACGGATTTAGTGACTGATTCTATTGTAATAAAATTTAACCATAATAATCGTGCTCTGTTGCCATTGCAAGTTCAGCTATGAATATTTTATTAAATTCGTAGGTGGCTGTGACACAACTACAGTAAACCAAATTTATTTAAAAATATATATAAGTGTCAACCAATTTAATAATTAACTGTTGTACTTTTATATATTTGTTGTAGTTATTTATATGAAGTGGTGATCAAACTCATTTATAATCATTATTCGAAAAGTTCAATGGAGTAACATGAGTTTCGCTACCACTTTAGATATAGAGATAAAATCTACCTGAAAACCCGGCAAAGTTAGCAGCTGAGCAATAGTGAATCCATATCAAAACGAAAAAGAATAAAAATTGGTAACCAATGTATCTCATTTTTAGCTTTTCTTCGGGAATAATAAAATATCCATAAGTACCAAATTCTTTTAACGGATGCAATTCATATGCAGAGCTGCTTCTTCTCCGAAAAAAAATTTATAGCAATGATTTGTTAATTGTTAAGAATATATTTACTCCTCCTGTAAATTATCTATTATTGAAATAGTTTTACTACCAGTTTTTTTCTCTTTTTCAGACCTGTTCAGAATTCCGTTGGAAATTTCCATTGTTTACATTGCATGCGTAGAGTGAATACAGTTTTGCCTGAACTCTTAATCGAAATTATGATTCATTAAAATGGAAATATAGCTTAATTAGCGCTTAACAATTGTAAAATGGTGACAAAATATTTTTATCATAATAAAATACTATCATGCAATTACTCCTTCAGATAATAAATAAACAATACTTTAATATTTAATCATTTAATTTTAAATATAACTAGTAAAATTGGGCAGCATAATGTAACTAGTAAAAATAGGGAACATAATATAAAAACATAAATTAACAACTGTTCTGCTTTTTAATAAATTTATAAACTGATTTATTAAGTGCTTATTTAGCGTTTAACAATTGCAAAATGTTTCTAAAATGGTTTGAAGAAATTAATGCAATATGGAACACACAAAAATAGTTTTATTTATATTTGGCAACTTGCTCCGGACAGCGGATAAATATTTTCACGTGGTAGTTCATTAATGGTGATTCTTAATATTTGCAATTTAGTTAGTAGTTATTTTCCGTTTGGGCAGACGGGCAAGTCATGTAAAATTAGCGTGGCATTCAACGCGTTAAAACCTAGCTTATAAATTCTCCTTCCTACCTCTTATTATTATCAAGTTAGATGAAGGTGAAAATAACCCACTGGGAAAGGTACTCCTATTTAAATGTTATCAGTCACTCATGAAGAGCATGTTGAATGAAGTTGCGTTCTATTTTTTACGTTACCCATGCTATTTATTAGCATGTTTTGACAATTTGAAATAGATTCGCTGTTGAACAAGGTGCAATGGAAAAAATATTTAATAAAATATTTATTTAGTTTCACATACTGGTAGAAGTTTTAAAACTACAAAAATTTTTTTTTACATACAAACATAGGTACAAAAATAACATATGTACAAGTGAAAAAATAATTTACGAATAAAGAGATGACTCCTTCACCTGCCCCGGTAGTCAGGCTTCGCTGTGCAGAGTGTTCAATCTGTCTATTAGCAGAGATGCCAACTTGCTCCGGACAGCGAATAAATACTTTCAAGTAGTAGTTTATAAATTGTGATTCTTGGTTTAATAAATTCAATTTAGTAGATTTTTATCCACCACTATTTCTAAATAATTCGTAGGCTTATACAATTTACCACTTTTTTTCAGATACATCAGTGTAAACCTTTTAAAAAAAACTAGCATAACTTGTCTAATTTTGCAAATTTAGTTTATATAGTTATTTAACGTTGTGGCCGGACAGGCAAGCCAAGTAAAATTACTGTCGTGGCATTCAACATGTTAATTTTAAATAATAAGTAAAAATAGGAACATACTAGAAACATAAATTTATTAAGTGATAAAGACTAATCCTAAGAAAAATTTTATAATATTTTCAAAGTTCAGGAATCATCAATAGAAAGTGCCTCAATTCCGAATTCATACATGCGACATTCCGAATGCATACCTGCCAACTTTTAATCCTTTCCATTATAATTTTTCCCAGTGGTATTAAAATGGAATTAAAACTTCAATTTTAAGTAAACAAATAACGTTGTATTTGAGAAAACTTAAGTTGACAAAATTGATAGTAACGCATATTGATATATGTGCTTAATTTTTGTAAGAATAGTGGTGATCAAAATCATTTAAAAATTGAAATTATAAAAGAAAAAAAATAGTATATATTTACTACCACTTTAAATATGAAAATAAAATCTTCCGGAAGAGTTGGCAGGTATGCGAATGTGTTACTTGAGGCATTTTTTATTGATACATTTGTTTTTTTAATAATAGTGGTAAACTAAAGCAGTTTTAAATTAATTATATTGAAGTAAACATTATAGGTTGAAACAAAGATTTTGTTCTCACTAGAAATAATTTTCTAACTAAGCGGAACAAGCTGACATCTCTGATAATATTAAGAAGTATTGATAAGTAAATATTACAACTTAATGTATTAAATTATGGATAAATTAAGCGGTAAATACCGTTATAAATAGTGTTATTTTTTAATTATAAAACGGCAAAAAAAAAATTTTCCTTAACACCATATCATATGATTTTTTTTCTGTGCATTGAGATTACCCGAAACGGTCATCGTCATTAAAATTTTTTTTGCATTGTTAGAAAAATGACGGCCGAAACTAAAATGGGTTACATTTATTAACTTTTAAAGACAGCCACGTAATCACTAACATAAATCAAAGCTGCAATCGTTTTTATTTCCATCATAAAAACCACATAATAATATTTACTATCACTAACAATCAATAGTTACCTCTACAAAAAAAAGTAACTAAAACTAAAAAAAAAGACAATTGTTTCATAGCAACCATTTACTTAGCAACGATCTACGGACGATACCGTCCCGCGCCAATAATTTCCCTAAAACTTTCCCAAACCTGCCCGGGTACACCACGCAAGTGCCCCAAAAATATAATCTGCAGTTTTACTCCCAAAGCTACGACAAAGGAATCAGACCAACTCAGTTCTTGACCTTGGAACTTAATAAAACTCATGCACACATTCCTAGAGTGTTCTAAATCCTTACCTGTTTTACACGTTGAAAGAGAACAAACTATCCGACAGGAGAACGGCTGAGAAACTGGAGAAATAATCCCTCGTTTGCGCTGGGGATTCTGGGAACGGGATGGATCCACATCCTCCCGTTTTTCCTTATTTTCTCCCGTTCTGTCCCTCCCCCGTTTCTTTCCTGAGAGTTTTAGAACTGTTATAAGATGCGGATGTTGCAAAAGAGTGCCCCCTGGTGACGATTTAGCTAATCAACTGAGGAAGGTATAAAACTTAGCGTGTTAGCGTTGGGTGAGGAAAATTAGGATAATTAAAATGGAAAATGGGAGACTAATTGAGTGTGTTGATTCGGTGAATGGGATGTCTAAATGTTACAAATGGGAGAGAACTTTTTGAATAAATAATGATGCTGGTAATATGGTATTTCTTTACATTTTCATTGGGCTACTGGCAATTGTCGAGGAAAAATTATTTGAATTGTAAATGTGGACTTTTCATTTTTCATGATGTTTTTCATTAGAGGAATTGTGTTGTTATCTTTACTCCTGAGACCCGATCATAAAATAGTGGTACAAAATACGAGTTTTACATAGAAATATGTAGCTCAAAAAAAGCGAGTTCATAAATATGATAAAATATTTTCATAAAAATTAAAGTGAGTTATTTTTTTCAATTTCGTTCCTTCTATCGCATAATAACTGGGGGAAAATTTTTTTATTCTTTTTGCAAATTATATAATATTTTTGTTGGATAGTTCTTTGCATTTTGAACATGGAATAAAATTTAGCAGACTCATATAATAAATTAGTTATGAACCACAAAACTGTTCAAACGTTTATTTTAATCGAGTTTCTTATTTTCCTCATAATTTTTCATTATGTTTGACCTTATTAAATTGCCACTAGCCATTAAAAGGTTTTATTTTGTTTTATAAAGTCGTTGAACAACCGACCCAACTTTTGGGTATACGACTGCTAATGTTCAACGCCAATTTTGAACCCAATCCAGAAGACAAGGGAACTCCTGGATCAAGTATTGGGGAAAATTTGCCTGCGTGGAGGATTTTTTGATGGAATTAACCCGCAGTTGCGTTACATGGAGAAGAAAACCACGAAAACCCCCCACGGTTAGCTTGATGACAAGGGAACGCTAATCCATGATCCGTCTACCACTGAAGATATTTTACGTCAGCACTGTGATCTGTGCAAGACGGATACGGCATTGACTTACCGTTGCTGGGATTCGAACCCAGGTCACCTCACTGGAGGGCGAACGCCCTGAGCCATTGCAGCTCAACTGCTCATTTGTGTAATTAAAAGTTATATATATATTCAAGTGAGTTATCGAAGCTACTATGACTTCGAGATATTGAACTTTATTTATTAATACTTCTCCGCATTCACCATTGTTTTAAAAAACGGGCAAATGCTGTTTTTTACAGAATCGAGGAAAACTCAGAAACATCAAATTAAAACATACCTGCCAACTCTTCCGGATTTTCCGGAAGATTTTGTTTTCATATTTAAAGTGGTAGTAAATATATAATATTTTTTCTTTTATAAACTTAATTTTTAAATGATTTTGATCACCACTATTCTTACAAAAATTAAGCGCATATATTAATATGCGTTACTATCATAGTTGTCAACTTAAGTTTGCTCATATATAACGTGTTTGTTTGCTTAAAATTGAAGTTTTAATTCCATTTTAATACCACTGAGAAAAATGATAATGGAAGGGATGCCAACGTGCTCCGGACAGCGAATAAATATTTTCCGGTGGTAGTTTAATAATTGTGATTCTTGGTTTAATAAATTCAATTTATTAGATTTTAATCTACCGCTATTTCTAAATAATTCGTGGGTTTATGTAATTCACCACTTCATTATAGTTATGTCATGCTAAACCTTTCAAAAAGCAAGCATATTTA
Organism: Parasteatoda tepidariorum; assembly: GCF_043381705.1. Taxonomy (NCBI): domain Eukaryota; kingdom Metazoa; phylum Arthropoda; class Arachnida; order Araneae; family Theridiidae; genus Parasteatoda; species Parasteatoda tepidariorum. Next base: position 4,312,292 of record NC_092209.1, read on the forward strand.
GTCAGATATTTGCAAAATTTAGTTTGTAGTTATTTACCGTTTTTTAAATTATTTTGGTGCGTCCGGAGCAGTTGGCATCTATGGGTATGTTAAAAGCAACAATATGCAACAATTATTTTTGATTATTTTTATTTAATGTAACGGTAACTTAAAATATTTCAAATCCCATTAAAATGTCGTAAATAACATTTGTGACCAGTTTTTTTTCTTCTTTTTTTTCCAAATTTAAAATCGATTTATCTCTACAACGTACAGTTATTATGCAGTGCAATAAGAAAAATTCATAAAAATTTTTAAAATTCACTTGAGTGGACAATAAATGTCCCCACTATTATTTGGCAGGAAGAAGATAATAATACGTTTTAGTTTATGATGTGATAAGGTAAGGTCGTACGTTTTCTTGCCTTAATTGTTATTTTCAATACAGCAGACAATAGTATATGCATACCCTCCAACTTATGAGGAATTTGAAAATAATTCTTTCTAGTGGTAGCGAACCAAAGTAGAAAGTTTTGAAGCAAATGGATCTCTGATAAGACTTTTATCAGAACTTAAGAATCTAGCCATATGGCCTGCACTTTTATAAGTAATAGTGGACAAGTTACGCTAAAATTAATTTTTTTTTAAATATTAAGACATTAATTTTGCTACCGTCAGAAAAGAAGATTTCTGAAACTACGGAAATTCCGTAGCAGTTGGAGGGTATGTATATGTATCTTACACGTTTTTTTATATGCTTCAAGTATATAAAAAAAATTTCCTCTTGAATGACTTTTGTTCTAATAATCGGATTTTCTCCTACTAAGTGTTGATCTTAATGGTTTGAGAGGGTTACCTCAAATATGTTAATTATTTAGAGTCAACTATAAATTAAGTTACGAATTCAGACTCAAAAACGTATTTTCCATCAATAAGCATATAAAAGTTTTTGCATATTTGGTTTCCTGACTGAGATAGGGGGTAGGCAAAATTGGGGGTCGATAAAATTGGATATTTATTATTATTCCTTATTATTAACGTATAGTGCGCAAAAAACTGTCTTGACGGTGATTTCAATATAAATATGAATACTGAAGAAGGAGAGGTATTTTGTGACGTCTTGAAACACGTACATAGGCAGGATATGAAAATCAATCAGACGACAAACATCAATTGAGACAGTTTTTGCAACCCATGATTTGAAATGTTGTGGCGTTTAACGGAGTCAATCCGGAAACAAAACGGATTTGACAGCTGGGTAACCAGTCATCGTAATAAGGCGATCACAACTTTTTTGTTGATTTTTTTTAGCTGATTTCTGACCAAAACACAAAGATTGTTTTCTTCACGATCTCCTTTGAAAATAAAATTTGAATTTATTAATAAATTGTATGTGATTTTCAAAGATTTTAGAATTTGAACACATGAACTTTCCTCTGACATTATGTGTGTTTTTTACGTTGTTTTTACTTTATTTATATGAAGATTCTAAACTAGAATCAAATTTACATAACTTATTATAATTACGTACAAAATTTTAGGGCAAATCATTTTTGCAACTTTTATGGTATTTTCTAGGCAAGAAAGTTTAAGGAAACAAAAAAAAATTGACTGAAAAAGTCTACTTTGTTAAAAATTGGATTAACTGCAACTACTTTTTTTTAAATGTCAACACCCTTTCAGATAATCATTGCTGGTGTCACAAGCATTCGGTTCAAACAGTGGTTGAAAAAAACTGCATTATTTTTGTAGTTTACTACAATTACTACTACTTTTCTAAAAATGCAGTTAACTACAACTACATTTTTTAAATGTAGTTGTAGTTAAGTACATTTTTACTACATTTACATACATTTTTAAACTACATTTTTTAAATGTAGTGACTGCAAACTTATTTGGAATTTAATAACTACTTCCCTATTTTAAGGAGACGAGCTTGAATGGAGAACTTAATTTGGACCAATATTCAAAATGGTAATGAATTAAAAATTGGCTTGCATTAAAAATGAAGGAATAATTAAGAAAAGAAATCAAAATTATTAAAGCAATTAAAAGCTACACTTCCAGTGGAAAAACGCGCAACGAAGCAGAAATTCCAAAAGGAAATTGAAACCAAAAAAGAATAAATAAAGAAAAACAATGAAAAATATGACAACCGAAGCTGACGTCATCAGGGGGTACCAGCCCCGGAAGTCATAAATGCAAAACCTTTTCTATCGAGAGAGCATGACAAATGTCTAAAATTGCTCTCTCTGTACCCACCCAAAAGGTTTTGCCAAAGTCCAGGTTGAGAAAATATAATACAAAACACATATACAAAAGTATGAAATCTAAACTAATACATAAGAATATAATGTTTAAAAACTTACTTGAAAACAAATCCCAAAATCAAATTACACAACTGACTACCAAGCATTAACTGAGTTGAAATAAATGAAAAGACAACGCCCCCTAATTTAATCCGCAGAAAGAATTTATTGGCCCCTTTACCACTACCTCCTTTATATCTATATTTTGAATTAAGAGATTCAGGAAAATTAAAAACTTTAAATTTGTCATAAATACTAAAAGCATCACTATTAATAGTTCCTTCACCATTTAATTTACTATTTAAACCATAAGGAAAAAGAGTTTTAAGACTGCTAATATAAATATTTTCTAAATCAAGCCTATTTTATTATCTAAATTTTCTATAAAATCGAAAATAGAAAGAGTAACATTGTCAAAATCATGAAATTGAAAATGTAAAATTTCATAATCTGTAGTACCATTACTATTATTGATAAAAAAAATTTATATAAAATCTGTGAGATATAATTCTCAATAAGCCTGCTTACCCCAATGCTCAACCAAAACAGTGTTAAAATTCCAGATGAAAGGGAAAGGGAAAGGGGTCGCTTCGCGGCCCAGGTGCCCAATAAAATCAAAACACTAGGAATTCTCAAAGAAATTCTAAACTAGTTTGTCCAATCTAACACAAATTGCATTAATTACGTTGAATTAAATAAATTATATTAAAACATTTACAAAAAATACATAAATGGCAATCAATTTGTGAATTGTCAGCTAAAGGACAAGTTTTACAATTTTTATTTTTTAAACTCTTTAAATTTTTTAATTTATTTAAACAGAAAATTTGACTTAGTATCTTTTTACCGAAATAATCCCCAAGACAAAATTAACATTAGTGCTCCTTGTATGGGAGCGCGACGAGCCATGCGCCATGAAATAATTATTGTACTTTCATTAAAATTAAATTCAACCTGAAAGGCAACCAATCAATCAGACAAAAATTTACTCCAAACCTAGACAAGGAGCAAAACCCCTATGAAGTTTAATGATTTAAAACTTTAAAAAAAAAAACATTTTAAAAATGCGAAAGTATCAAATACTTGCGATTTTTTAATTGTTTAACCCTTTCGCGCCGACTGTCACAAATACGTGACAGCAAAAAATCGTATCAATCAGGGTGAAAAGATAAAACTGGTAATCAAAGTATTTCTTTAGCAGTTTATTTGTGGGCGGAGTTATAATTTTTTGATTTATTTAATTCACCATTACTTTGTTCAAAATAAAACTATTTAGTTATACTTTGAATTAACATTGATTATATATATGATTAAACTAACAATAATTAAAATAAAAGCAAAGTAAGTCTGTCAAATTAGTAACGACTACATTTAAGTTACCGTTTTTTATTTAATTGCAACTTGATTCTGATTTTGTACGAATGCTTTTCTGAATCACCCGTCCCCAAGGGGTTAATGCTCTTTTACTTCCTCTGAGAAATTAAGTACATCAAAAATACGTTCCCTTTATTTGAAATAACATTAATGTTTCGCGACAGAAGTGATTAATTATCTATATTTCGTTTATGTATTAGTTATACGTGATTTTAAATTCATAATTTCTGTTAACACTCGTCTCGCAGTTGGACTGATCGTAGAGACACGGTTAACAGTGGAACACCGAATGCAAGCATCCCTGGCTGTCGTCAGAAAGCGGGTGGGTAACCACCTTAATCAGCCTGAGTAGGGACCGAGGGTGCACGGAATCTGTGATAATGTTATTTATCACAAGTTCATACTCTCCTTAATTTTTTTTTTTAATTTGCTTTACTTTTGCCTTTTAACTCCAATTTTTTTGTATATGGGTTTCTGCCCTTCACTTCATTTTTTTTTTTTGGTCGTATGCCTGTTTAGGCAGTCGGGGTGCGATTGTTCCTGTTTTTCAGTGGCGCCATCTATGGCCAGGAATTCGACTTCTGCCACGCCACAATCCGTTTATTGGGCGGGTCACATTCACACACAAAGGAGAAAGGACATAGAACACACAGAGAGGGAAAGAAACATTCATGCCTTGCCCGGGATTCGTACCCAGGACCGTTCTGATCCATGAACAGTTTCTTGCCCCCTACACAGGCCGGTTGGCCTTAACTTCATTAACTTTCAATTTTGAAACTCAAACCTATTGTCAATTTGTGTAATTTACGATGTATATGTCCAACTACTGCACAATTTATTATTAATTATTAACATTTACAGATTATTATTATGTTTTAATTACAAGCTTGATAATGTATATTTTCATTGGGCGATATGAATTTATTTTATAATTGCTTATTACTGCATTTTGCCCTTCCTTTTCAGTCATGCAGTCCCTTATTTTCTTTAGATATCTTCCCCCACTTTTATATTTTTATTTTTTGTAATCTAAAACCATTTCCAACATCCCTCTTCCTTCTTTTCCTGTCTTTCCTGTTTTCCTGTCTTTCTGCAGATGACACCTGCATCCGCTCTGGTCAGTTTGGTTTGCGTGAGAGTCAGTGTTTTATGTGTATTTCCCTTGTTCCCCAGCTATCTGCAGCTGCGTGAGTTCTCTTCACTTAAAAATATAAATTTTTTATCTCAGTCCCCTCAACCTATGCGAAATTTTTAATTTTTCTCATAGATCTTTTTAATGCCTCTGGGACGGAACTTTAGTCTCTTCCCTTCTGGACCTTATTCCCCTTTCACACTGGAGTGTCATGGTCACGTGTTGTTACTTTACTATCTCTAGCTAATTTCTTTCTACGGTCAATAATTTCTTACGGGGTTCGGTGTAAACTGTCCACTTTTTTTCCATTGGCAATTCTGGTAGCATTTTCTTCCTTTTTGTTCCTGATTGGTTATTTTACCGATGACCCTTGGATTCTTTTAAGGCACTTCAGTACTGAGGAAAACAACAACTTTTTTTTTACGAAATTATGATGTGTGTCTTTGGTGTTGAAATTTAATGAGTATATTTTCGTGTCCTGTGGAATTACTTATTTATTTATTTATTAAAAAGCATCAAAGAGTAACATTACATATTATCAGATTAAAATAAATATCAAATAACGTATTACTACGCAAAAGTTAAACGTTTAATGAGTAAAACTTAAATGTTTATAAATAAAGTTTCTACACACACACGCACACACAGATATATATATATATATATATATATATAGTGCAGCAAAAAGTGACTTATGGTTTACTATAATCCATAGTGCACAAGTTTAAAAAGATTATTATACAGAATAATATTGATTCATCTAATTACAAACTGACTCCTTTAAACTACATTTCGAAGATTTGTATTGTTTTATTCCGTAAAATTGTATGATGATTAAAATAATAAAGCAAAAATTAAAATACTTTCAATGAAACTTTTTAATCCAATTTTGCTTCTGAATACTGTAAGTATTAAATCTTTTTAAATATCAAATATATTATTTGGGGAAAAAGGCTAATATTTTCTAAGAGTTTTAAATAAGGAAGATTCCAATGTTCAACAGCCCACTGATATATTCTTCTTTAAATATATTTTAAGAGTTACTTACTATTCCTTTTGTGAATTCAGTATAATATTTTGATAAACTTCAGTTCAGAGCTTTTGATATAATAGATTTTTTTTCAGCTTTATTTTTCGTTTCGTTTATTATAAGTGCAGCAAAACATCTCGCCAAATTGGTGATTCTTTTTTATCTTTAAAGTTATCAAATATATATGCTGTATTATAGTTCTTCCCTTAATTTATTCTTTTTTAATTTTCAGATTTGCGAATGAACAGATTGCCTTATCAATTATCAACTATCAATTACCTATCAACTAGACAGTGTGAGATGAACTATCTCAAATTCTATTGCGAATCAGGACTTTCCTATGGGACTTTAATTAAATTCATCTCTCATGGCGTAACTCCCGATTGGTTTAATTATCCAGAAACTTACAAACAATCAGTAGTTAAAGAATCTATATCTATTTATTATCAAAATATAAATAAATTTACTTTACTATAGTATAAATATATAATTACATTTATATTATACACCATAGTATAAATATAATTTTATTTTAAATGTAACAAAATGGCCGTGATCGTATGTCAGTACATTGCGTTGCGTCATCACCTCCTACATCAGAAAGCCTCCACACGGTTGCTTATAAGTAGTCTGCGCAGATTATTTAAAAAACCCCACTCCCCCCCCCAAAAAAATAATAAAAATCTCTACCGATCAAAATCTGTAAATCTAACTATCAAAATCTTTAACTTAATGTAATCCGGTACTTGTTTTCTCGTCAAAAATAGAACAACATATTTTTTAATTATTGCTATATTAGGGAATAAACCAAACCCCCCCCCCCCCACTTAACCCCCCACTCCCCCCCCCAAAAAAAATTTAATTTTCAATCCCACCAGCTAACAAACAAGTGATTTATTATCACCTACTCACCCCATCAACTGGCAACGGTTAAGCCGAATCAAACAGATTGAGTTTCAGTGATTCAAAAACTAATTGCCTAACATTCCCTAAGAACCAAAAAAGAATCGGCAGACTCCCACGTATTAAAATGAGTGTCAATCATAGCCAAACAATTAAGCAAGTCAGGGAGCTAAAATATCTCGGTGTTGTGCTCGACCCGGGCCTGACCTGGATACCCCATCTAAATCAGATCAAAGAGAGAGTGAACAA